>NC_092876.1:275465372-275545372 GCF_028372415.1 Notamacropus eugenii
GCAGATGTCACTATCTCACCTTGTATTTCAGTTATTTATATACACAACACCTTAGTAGGACAACATAAGTTAGCCTCTTTGAGTCTTAATCTCCTTGTATTTAAAATAAACCTATCTCATAGGATTGTTGTGAGGAAGGTATATTATTAACCTTGAAAGCATTATAGAAATCAGAACTGTTATTATGATGTCTTACTTCTTCTACTATATCATAAGTTTTTGGAGAGTGAAGACCATATCTTGTATTCCCTATAGCTCCTAGTGTGGTGTTATATTCTCCATTAATGATAGTTGAATGAATGAATCAACCAATCATTTTTCTTCCCAAATATATTAAAGCTCATGAGGTTCGATAACAGCATTTTGGAAGACTAGAGAAGGGACTATCACAATGATCATATTTATTCCTTTGTAAATTCTCTGGGAGTGACCTTGCTATTTTGAGGAAGTGTGGTTAAACTTTGAAGAAAGAGCAATAGACTTGAAATAGGGGAAGAACTAGACGTTTTTACAACTGAGGCAAAAATCAGTTGTGTGAGGATAAAAAGAAGCTTAGTCACAATTCAGAGAAGAGTTTAATGACAGATATAGTCTCTAGAATTCTGTATTTTAAAATTTTTTTCTTCTACATTGCTTTAACATTATGGATATTTGGTATGGTGACAAGTTATTTAAATGTTCTTAAATTTTTATGGACTACTGATATTTCTGAGTGACTGTGGACCATATTATTGTGAGCGATAATAATTAGTCCAATTACAGTACAGTTTTTTGATTGGTTGGTTGTTGTTGAATTTGCAAGAATATCTGAGATCTCAATCTGTAGTTTAGGGACTTGTCATCTGTTAGATTATGAAAGGTAGTGAGCTTTTTGTATATAATTCTAGCCATCAGTTTGAATATTGCTAGGGGTTCAGGAAATGTTAAATTTTTGCAGTCTTTAGTGATGTATGTACACAGCTCCTCCCATTTCCCTACATAATCTGCGTTGATCAATAAGTCCATGCTTCTTAAGGGTGACCTGTCTGGAATTTCAGCAATGTCTCAGTGCTAAATTGCAACCACAAACCCTCCATTTCTAAAAACAAACTCATAGGACCCAGTTATATGTTCATTATTTCCTTGTCAACGTATTGTTGGTTGAGTTTATGTGGATGTTACCCATGGAGGGTTTTTGGATTCCATTCTTGGATTTTAGCCATTTTATGGGCTACATCTGGAGGTAAACCACCTATTATTATTATTATAATTATCGTTAAAATTGACTAGGCTTGGTGGTAGAAGGATGAGAAGAGCTGTTGTAAATTGTGGGCTAGTGGAAAGTTTGGTGAATATCTCTTTGGGGGGAACTATTTCCATAGCTGGTTTATGTGATTTGGCTTTTTTCCTGATACCACATAGTCATTGGCAAAAGAAGCTCTTCTGATTTCTGGCCCAGTGCTCTTCCCCATCAGACCACATATTTCCTCCCTTGTTCAGAGACAGAACCTCTTTAATGACCTCCAGTGGGGGCCTGTAAGTCAAATATACCCTTTCTCTATAATGATGACAGCCAAACTGAATATAGGGTGGTAGTGAGTTTGTGGTTAGAGGTCAGTAGCCACCGGGGTCAGACTGCCTCGCCATAGCAGGCCTGGCAAATTCTCATAATGCCAGGCTACTAGGCAGAATTTCCAGGGACTGAGGCCACTGACTTTTGCTCCCTATCCAAAAAATTCAGGTTTCTCCCACAGGTCTCATTGCCCTCAAGGTTAGTCTGACCCTAGTAACACTGCCATTTTTTTCTTCTGTAAAGGAGAAATCTAACCATCTATGGTGGAGACACATCAAGGTAGTAAGGTATAGATTATGTGATGAGCCCTGCTCTGAATTTCTGTGTTCCAGGGATGAACAAAGTACTGTTTGTGGATGACTGAGAGCATATACTGCAACTGCAGTTTTTCAGATAATGAAAGACTCTACTAGATTAAAGTGGGACATGAAGAAATGATTTATGTGACATCTGAGTATTGGTTCTTGGTGATAGCTACCCATGAGAGAAATAATATCATGAAATGAACCCAAGGTTACAAAATAAGTAAGTATCTTTCAGTCCCCTCTAACCCAGAACATTCTTGATTAAGGAAAAGGCATCCTTTTCCATCTACTTGAATGGAGATTTTATATCCTGTGTCTTAAGGTTATTATTTAAATTCTGGTGTTTTCTGAATACTACTTCCCTCACATTTATTCTCATTCTCCCTTTTGAAGGTCAGAGCCTGAGCTTTCTTCAAATTATTGAGGTAGTTCCCTTTATGACATATGAGAAAAGGAAGAGGAAATGCTTGTCTTCTTTTTTGCATGATTCCACTTTGTGCTTCCTCCTCTCCTCCAGCTCCAGAGAATGGTCTGTTGCATCTTTTGGGATGGCTCAGGTGCTGTCTTGCTTAGGTGCAGGGCCAAGGACTAGGTGACTTTTATTGGGCTCTTAAAGTCCAATGCATTACCCAATTTGGGTTGTAAGTGGAAGCTGTTAACCAGTATCTCTCCCAACCTCATCAGGCCTTCTGAGTCTATACCTTGGAAGAACAAGATAGATTCAATTTCCTTTTCTTCACTTGATTTTCAGTTCAGAATTTCTTATATCCTTCGAGTGTAGGACTGTTTCTCCTTGTAGTGGAATTAATTTTTTTTCAAGTTTTTTCCTTTACTTGTATGCTTACAAGAGACAAGTTCACTTGTCTGCTTCTTGGTTCTGGTGAATTCAAATCATTCATATGTCCAGGGAATTTGTTTCCCCCAGGGAGTGCAGACTGGCTATATTTTGCTCTCTTTTCAGAAACAGAGTCAGCCAATCACTAAACTTCAGAATTAGAGAAGAACTCAGAGGCCCTATAATTTATTTAATCATTGAACAGATATACCTGTTATGGATAAATCAATAAACATTTATTAAGTACCTACTTTGTGCCAGGCACTATGCTAAGCACTGGGCACTTAACACTTGGTCATTCATTCAGCCTTTGCTTGGAGACCTCTAGAAATGCACTATCTCTTAAAACATCCCAGAAATAATGCCTTTCTCTTTGCAACTTTTCTTTTTTTTGGGAGGAGGGGGTGTCTGGACCTTCGATTTCATCAGTGTGGGAAACTCCTTGTGTAATACCCCCTCCACCAGTGCAGATTGGGAATTCATCTGTTTATAGTCTCAGAGAGCTAACTGGGGAATTAAGACACATGCTCTGTGGTCACACAGTGGCAGAGGCAGGGTGATCTTCCTGTTTCTTATTCAACCCTACCATCTAAATTTGACTTGTTGCAATTGGCCTTTCCTGAATCACAGGGCTCAGGCAGGGACATGGTCTCCACTGCTTCCCTTGGCCTGAGGATCAAGAGTGGAGTGAACTTGGAACGCAGGGAAGAAATCTGCTCACTGCTTTGAGTACATTAGAGGGTTGGTTTTTGCTCTCTGCCGCCACCTGCTGGAACTATCTCCAGTCACTGAGTAGACATTCTCCAGCTCTTTTCTCTCCTTGCCACCCAGAATACTGGATTCAGATGGCTCTGGAGAAGTGAGGCTGGTGGCCTGCACAGCCCTCCCTCATTCAGAACAAAGTCAACTGCAAGTCATGTCATTATTTCTCTGATGTCATGTTCTGCTTCGGCAATGATGGACGAACACACACATACACACACCCAAAACCTTGAAACCAATCACAGATGTTGTGGAGGCTGCCAGATTTCTGTCCCTGCCTTATCTGTTCTTCCTCCATTGGCTTTCAAGATCAGAAGATCAGTTGTCCCCAAATGACTTGCCTGATGTCACACAGACTGTAGGCCTCCCTGAACAGAAATCAGTGCATCTGCCAATGTGGAGCCTTCTGACTAGGTATTCTGGTCAGGTATCTGCATTTACAATCAATAAACTTGTGGCTAACATTCTTGCCACTTTCTGTAATTAGGAATGCAAATAGATTTGATTTAAAAAAGTTTAGTAAAAACACGCTTGCCTGTCAATGCAGAGCTAAACTAAACTGCTTCTCATCAATTTGTACATACTGGTCCACTGGATTTCTGTGACTTGTCCTTAGGCTTGGACAAGGCTACCTTTTTCTCACTCATGTCAATTTTTGACTAGGAGATAGTGATTAGAATTAATTTATAAGAACAAAAAACATTGATATGGGAATTAGTGAAAGCAGGCTACAGAGCTGGAAGAGACTTTAGATATTATGTAGCTGATATCTCTTGTTTTGCATATGTGGAACTAAGGCCAAGGTGAGGTGATGTAAATGTGTACTAAATGCCGATTTTGAACCCAAGTCCAAATGTAGTCCTCATCCTTTTATTTTACACCGTCTTATGTGGATCCTTAGCTGGTTGTAAGTAAGTAAGTAAGTCTGAGACCCTGTAAGATCCTGTCTGGCTTAAGCTAGTTAATGCTAAAGCCTTGACAGAGATAACAGAAAAAGATGACAGTGATTATCACTGTGACTGCTGTTAATCAGGCACTGCTGAACCACCACTCTTAAATTTCTCTAAAGGTTGAAAATAGTAGATGCCAGAGGAAAACTTTGGATTAGATATAAGGAAGAACTTCCTGACTGTGAAGGTTATGAGACTGCTTAGACAAATGTTTCAAGCCACCAAACTTTTGACTTTTTGGCTTCTGATCTTTGGCGATGGCTACCCTTCAGTTCAGTTAAGTGGAGCCTTCTCTTCTCTAGGGAGAAGGATCATAAGACCTCTCCCTTCCCTGCCTTTTGGCCCTCTACCCCCCTTAAGCCCCCTCCCCCCCAAAAAACCACTCCAGTCTTGATATTGATATAGATCTAATTTCTCTAACTTGTTTATCAGAGTACAGACAGGTAAACCTGGGCAGGGTAACCTGATGGAGGTATATGTGGGAAGAAAAGAGCGGCTAAATGTACCTTCCCTCTGTGGCTGAATGTGGTGGTTTAGTACATTGCTTGGTTCATAAAAAGGGTTTGATAAATGCATACTGACTGATTGCCTGGCTTCATGTAAAGCCACCCTGTTCCCATCTTCAGAGGACAACAGAATTGTCTGTATCTGCTCACATGCACACTAATCTGACCCTTTTTGGGCGGTTGCTCTTCTGGTCTGTGTAGGAGAACACTGGAGTCAGGTTCCAGGCAGGTCCCTACAGAACTATAATCCAACCTTAGAGTCAGAAGTGTTAGAGAGGAAGGTTAAGTAAGGGAGGGGTAGAGTCTCTGTATTCTGGGAAAGTACAGAAGAATGTCACTTAGTAATTTATAACTGGTCTTCCAAGAGCATCATTAAGTTACCCCCAACTGGTCCATTATACAGATAGGGAAACTGAAGCTGATAGAAGTGTAGAACCTTGCCTATCTGCTAGGCAAGTTTAGTATCCCTGATAAACTAATTGGCCTTAGAGCTATAGCCAGAGAGCCTCCCAGGGTGAGGCTCTTACAAAGGCCAGCGAGTCATCTTTTTAGATGTGGAATGACCAATCTGTTGGAGCCTGTGTACTGCGGATGAGTTAGGCTGACAACTGTGGGAATTTTCCCAACCTACTATATGGAGGTTATCCAATCCAAGCCTTCCCCAGCTGGCTTCTTTGAAGGCGTGGACCACCATGAGAAAGAGACTCCTGGAAAAATGATAGAGCCCAGCGGTCTTAACAGACCTGAACCTGACACGCCCACATGCCTGGGAGGGGTTAGGCAGGGTCAGTGCCAGGCAGTGTGCCCCTTCCCACCCCCAGCCCCCCTCCCCAGCTCATCTGCTTCCTTTCAGAATGCCAACTGTCCTGAATGGCTCTTTGTGTGCTCCACGAGAACAGGCTCTGAGGAACCCTAAGCAAAATGCCCGATGGAGACGTCTCCTCTGGATACCAGGCACAGCTCGGCTCACTGCCTGCAGTGTCTGAGTCCCGCCTTTATTGTGCCGCCACATTATTCCATATCTGGGAACCAGCTAGGGAGCTAAATGAATTGGGAGATATTTTCTGCACCCCTGCACAGCAGGGTCATTGGCAGGGCCATGGAGACAGCAGGTCCTTGGTGACTCCCCTGGATTCCCTCCCCACCACCCCAGTCCACCCTCTGCTTTATTGTTTGGGTTTATCGCATTTCATCTCTTTCCAGAAAGAAAAAAAACTGGGAGGGGGGAACACCGTTCTTGGTCCCGAGTAGCAGTACAAATGGTGTTTGCTTGGCTCTTTCCCAACCAGAGAAGTCCCCATGCCCAAAGGCATTTGCAGAGTTCCAGGTACGGGAGGAAAGCAGTGACCAGTGTCCTGGAACGATGAGGAGGAGATCCCCATGTCTTGTTTAGGTTTCCTGGGCTTCAGCTTTGCCCTTCTGCCCTGTGCCACTCCATTTTCTTTCTCTCTCTTTTTTTTTAATCTAGAAAAACATTTTCATTTTCCAAGGCAGAATAGGTCATACATGAGAAATGAAGAACTGGGAGAGCAGCTTAGTAATAGAAGTTTTGGAAAATCGTTCCTAAGAGGAAATGAGGAGGGTTTATGAGGCAGTTTGATATGTGGAAAGGGCCCTGGGAATGGGAGTCAGGAGACCTAGATTCTAGCCTCATCCTCCCAGCGTGTGACCTCGGGCAAGGCATTTAATCTCTGTGGGTCTTGATTTCCTTGTCTGTAAAATGAGGGGTTTGGACCAAATAATCTCTAAGGACCCTTGCAGTTGTAATATCCTGAGATTCTATTTAAACTATATGGGGGGCTTTAATAATTGCCTTCCCAGAATTGTTGAATCTCAACCCTGGAAGGGGCCTTAGAAGCTATTGAGTCCAGCTTGTCCTCATGCAGAAATCTCCTTTGTAACATCCATAGAAAGTAGTTACCTTAAAACCTCTGCATGAAAGTCCCCACTGAGGGAGCCCTTTCTACGTGGAGATAACTCTCACTGTTGGGAAGAGTTTCCCCATGTGAAACCTGCATCTGCCTCTTTGAAATGTCTACCCATTTCTTCAAGTTCTGTCCTTTGGGTACAATCCGAATAAGTCTGCTTTTTCTCCCACATGACAGCTATCATGTTGTCTTTAAGTCTTCTGTTCTCCAAGTCTTCAAATGTTCTTGAGGTCCCTCACTATCCTGGTGAATGGCCTAGCTTGTCAGCGAACTTCCTAAAAGATCCTGTCATTACTAGTAGGTTTGGATTTTGAATTTTTCAAGTAGATATGGCAGCCATGATGAATTTTTCTTGATTCATCTGTACTCCTTTGTCTGGTCTCCCTGGGAATCAACCACACTTGTGACCATCTGTTAAACTTAGGTGGTATATAGTTAATGATTGGGACAGGGTGATGCCAATTGGCCCTATGAAGTCAGAAATCGCAGCCATAGTCTCATTTAAATGATGCTTTAGCTAGATGAACAAATTGACTTTCAGTAGCTGTGCTCCATGTACATGGAGGCCAGAATAAGTAGAGGCTGGGGTTGAATAGTAGTAGGAAAGATTGAGAGTAAAGAGTAGGAGGGATACTGTGACTCCAAGAAGCCTTGAGTTCAATTAGCCAACATTTATGGGCAAGGCACTGTCCTATACAAGTGGAGAGTGACTTGTAGACTTTTTTGTTTGTTTTTAAAGAAAGGGACAGTCAGTGATATCCTCAGGATAGGGCTTCTACTCCATTGGTGTCCAACTCAAATGGAAGCAAATAACTTGGAAAACCACAAATGAACATTATATTGTATTATTGGAAAAGGAAATAACAAATCACTCCATTATTTTTGCCAAGAAACCCCCAAATTGGGTCATGAAGACTCAGGCACAATTGAACAACCACGACAAATATTGTATTGTATTTTTATTTACTTTGTTAAATATTTTCCAATTACATTTTAATCTAGTTGCGACCTGAGTAGGGAGCTTTGCAGGAGGCTGCAAGTTTGACACCTCTGCTCTACTCCATACCTGCCTGGAAGTACCTCTCAATGGAAAGATCCTAGTCTAGGCAGAGGTATATCAGAGTCAGTTCATGTTGGAGAGGGAGAACTGACGGTTAAATTTGTGGTATGAACACCTACACCTCAGAAATTGACAAAGGCTGCAGATCAGGGCTTGATTTAGTATTTTGTTGATTGTCTAGACTTGAAGTGATAGACAAAATGTTGCAACTTAGACTTAAAAGTGTATAGATGAATACAGTCCACCCCCACCCCCACCTCCCAGAGTTGGTTGTTAACCATTTTACCAGCATACCCCTGACTCTAAGTCATTTTACCTCAAGGCATGAAAAGGAGAGATATAATAATAAAAAAGAGAGAAAAATAATTACAATAATAAACATTTATATGATGGTTTAGGCAGCTGAGTGGCACAGTGGATAGAGCTCTGGGTCTAGAGTCAGGAAGACTCATTTTCCTGAGTTCAAATCTGGCCTTAGACACTTATTCTGTGAACCTGGGCAAATCACTTAACTCCACGTGCCTCAGTTTCCTTACCTGTAAAAATGAGCTGGAGAAGGAAATGGTAAACCACTCCAGCATCTTTGCCAAGAAAACCCTAAGCAGAGTCACAAAGAATCAGATGAGACACAAAATGTGGTGCTTACTGTTTGCCAGAAGTTGTACTATGTTTTTTATGATTATTGTCTCCTCTAATCCTTACAACAATCCTGGGAGGTCGGTGCTGTTATTATTCCCATTTTACAGATGAGGAAACTGAGGCAAGCAAAGGTTAAATTACTTGTCCAGGGCCACACACTAAATGTCTGAGGCTGGATTTGAACCCAGGTCTTCCTGACTCCAGACCTCCCACTCCAAAATGCTTCCTCAGGGCTCACTGGCCATGTTCCAACATGAGACATTGTATTCTGCTTCTTGTTGGGAAGAGTTAATATGTGACCTCCTTCCTTCTGCTATATTCTACCCCAGAAACAACTGCATTGCAGAGACAATTAAAGTGACATAACAGGCAGACAATGGATCCCTCTCTATGTTACTGCCTCTTCCTGTATTGCTTGAATGTCTCTCTCTAGATCATGCCTGCATTTCCATTTTCCTCATCATATAGGATTATTCTAGTCTAATTGTGGTGGCATGCAATAATAAATATGTATTGAACAACGGGAGCCCAAGTACCGCAGAGCCAAGCCCATCCCTACCAAAATCACCATTTGTAAATGATTAAGGTCCTGAGATGCAGGGTGTTGAGCAAACACTAGTCATAAACACCCATTAGTTTAGCTTTCAATTTCAGGCCTTTTCACTCAATATGTTATTTTTCTTTGTGCCTTTCTTGGTAGGAACTTATTTCCCTAGCCTGATCTGTGAGAGGGAGGTTTGCTATTGAAGTAAAAATTGCTGCCTATCGGTGGATTTTAACTGGAGAGCTTAGTGGTTCTTCATTCTACTGGGGGGAAGTGGGATAAGAGAAGGAGAGTGCGCTTCAGGGACAGTAGGATGAAATGAGATCAGATACCAGGGAGAACTTTTTGCTCTCCTGAAGTTAGAACATGTTACAAACCGCAGTATTATTTCTCTTCTAAATTAAATTATAATTAAGTTATTTACTCCTTTCTCTATCTTGGTCCTGGCAACACAGGGGAAGCCCCCAAAGTGGGTGGCACTAAAAACAACATAACAACAACCTGCCAAGCACCCATATGCAGCTTCCTGAGCTGTGCCTTGTACCAGCCGAGATGCTCAGGCGTGGCTGGCTTGAGAAGCTACAATTAAAGGCTTAATCAATGTCACAGCAGTGCTAGGAGAGGCTGGGCTGGGATAGGGGTTGGGGGTAGAAGAGGAAACTACACAGCATTCTTTTCCCAGTCAGAGAATGGTCCCGTTAAATGAGACCGTGACACTCAGTCCTGAAAGGGACACATGGAACTTGAGTACTTTCCAGGCTTTCTAGGGTTATGTGTCTAGTACTTTTGCAGTTCCTCCCGTGTTAGTAAGACTTTTCACTTATTTAATTCTTTCCACAGACTTTTCTAAAGAGATCTCATTACTTCAAAATTCATTGTTTTACTCATTCTTCCCAGTCTCCTAGAAAACCCAGAATGCTTTCTGGTGTGAATCAGGTCCGTTGCTCTTTTCTGCTTCTTCTTCCTTGTTACTTTTCTATCTTGGTTCTTCTCTTTAGTAGATAGATAGGGAGCACAGCACAGTCAGAGCATGAGCTGGGCCTTTTTGCCTGGACTTTGGCAATAGCCTCCTAAAGATCTCCCTGCCTTGGATCTCCTCCTTATTCTATCTTCCCCATAGCTGCCAAAAGGTTATTTTTAAAGCACAGTTCTTCTCAGTAAATATCAATGGCTCCCTGTTACCCCAGGATCAAATAGAAAATCCTAAGTTTATTATTTAAGGCTTTTGGCAAGCAGCCTACTCTCCTTTCCACATTCACACTTGCCTTTGTTCCCTCTCACATCCTACCTACCTACTATCCCTCCTCTCTGGGCATTTATGCAGATGGTGCCATGTGCCTAAAGCAGATTCCCTGCTCATCTTTGCTCCTTTGACTGGCTAGATTCCTTCCAAGCCAACCTGAAAAGCCACACCCTACATGGGCCTTTCCCTAACCCTCTAGCTACTTGTATCTCTCTCCCCATCACTACCTTGGGTGTGTTGTGTATACGTTTACTTTCTGTACTCTTATATGTATACATGTGACTATCTCCCTCCATAGAATGTGCATATCTTGAGGGGACTGTTTTATTTAGATCTTTGCCTCCCCTATACCCAGTAGAATGCCTGGTACATAGTAGTGTGATTGACAGCATTAAATGATTGATAACATTAATCTCCATTAAACAGATGTCGCAGACATCAGAGTACCCCAGAGGACAATAGGATATTTTGCATTTTTTTCCCGTTGGGTGATGAAGAGGGGCAATTGGTCTGGAGACTCATGGCGATGGCCTTGCCTTGGGCAAATGGGTCTGACCTGAGCTCTACCCTCAGAAGAGAGGAGGAGAGTGAATAATATTATACCTATCAGCAATGCCAGGCATCTATCTCCATTAACTTTAATAAATCAGCTCTAACCATCTCTGACTCCAAGGCTGTGGTGGCAGATTTCCTCTGTTAATGACTTGGAATGGAGCATGCTCTGTCACTGTACTGTCATGCCACCCAGATGCCCTTGGGGCAGAAGACCATTGCAGTCGGAGGGGGTTGGTGAAGATGGCATCTTAAAATGGCTTTTGAAATTAGAGCTCTCAGTAAGGGACCATTGGACTGCGCCCTCACCAGTATCTCCCAGGGGTCCTCTCTGATAACCAACCAGCACATTCCTTTAGGCTGATGCTAGGATAAGGAGAAACACACACACACACACACACACACACACACACACACACACACACACACACACACACACACACACGTAAAGACAAAGCCTGGCAAACTGAAGCTGTTTCTTTAAAGATATACCTGGCCATAGAGAGCTTCCTCTTTCCATGACCTAGCTTGGTGCCTGGCAAAGATCAGGAGGAAGATCTTTAAACCCCTCTCAAGATGAATAGGTTTCTGGGGCATTTCCAGCTTTACCACTAATTAAAGACAAGAAATTTGACTCCTTCTTGAAACAGGCCCCTTTTCCATTCCTTACTCTGTTTTTTTTTTCTCTGAGATTGCTTATCATCATTGTATGAGAGTCTGTGCTTTCAGAGTAAATTGTGGTACAGTGGAAAGAGTGATGAGACTTGAAGTCAGAGGACCTAGGCCCAACTCCTAGCCCTGAAACTTGATTTGTGTGACCTTGTTTAAATTAACCTAACCTCAGTTTCTTCATCTGTAAAAGGAAAGGTTTGGATTAGATGGCCTCTTGGCTCATTTTCAAATCTTAGTGTATGATCTTATGATCCAATGATAATTCTCCTAATGGTATTAATAATTGAATTAAACAAATATTAACTACAAAGACAAAAATTAAACAGTTCTTGTCCTTAAGGAGCTTATATATTATCACATGAAAAGTATAATAATAATAATAGCAAACATTTTATATGCTATTTTAAGACTTACAAAGTCTTTACATATATTATCTATTTTTATCAGATCTTATCTGATCAAATATAAAGTCTATACAAAGTAAATACAAGAATAAGAAGAATTTGCATCTCCGTAGTGCTGAAAGGCATGCACTTCTTTTTTAAAAATTATTTTTGTTTCATTAACTATTTCCCAATTACATGTAAAAACATTTTTGACAATCATTTTATTTTGAGTTCCAGATTTTCTCTCTCCCTCTCACCCTTTCCTTCTCCTTGAGTGCCCAAGCACTTTGATTTCATTTATACATGTGAGGTCATGCCAGATACATTTCCATATTAGCCATATTGCAGAAGAAACCACAAATAAAATGAAACAATAAAAATAAAGAAAGTATTTTTTTAAAGTATGCTTCACTCTGTATTCAGAGTTCGTCAATTTTCTCTGACAGTGGATAACATTTTTCATCGTGGGTCCTTTGGAATTGTCTTGGGTCATCATCTTGGTCAGAATAGCTAAGTCTTTCATGGTTGATGAGCCTTACAACATTGATATTACTGTGTACAAGGATCTTCTGGTTCTGCTCACTTCACGTAGTATGAGTTCTTACAAGTCTTCCCAGTTTCTCTGAAACCATCCTACTCATCATTTCTTACATTACAATTAGATGTCACAACTTGTTCATCCATTTGTTCAGTTGATGGGCATTCCTTCAGTTTCCAATTCTCTTTTACAGGAAAAGAGCTGCGGCAAATATTTTTGTCCTAATAGATCCTTTTATCTTTTCTTGAGTCTCTTTAGGATATAGACCTAGTAGTGGTATTGCTGGGTCAAAGAGTGTGCACAGTTTGATAACCCTTTAGGTATAGTTCCAAATTGTTCTACAGAATGGTTGAACTAGTTCACAACTCCTCCAGCAGTGCATTGGTGTTCCAGTTTTCCCACATTCCCTCCAGCATTTATTATTTTCCTTTTCTGTCATGTTAGCAAATCTGATAATTATGAAGTAGTATCTCAAAGTTGTTTAAATTTGTATTTCTCTAATAAATAGTGATTTAGAGCTTTTTTTTTTTTCAGGTGACTTAGAGCTTTTTTTCATGTGACTATTGATTGCATTGATTTCTTCTTCTGAAAACTGCCTGTTTATATCCTTTGACCATTCATCTACTGGGGAATGACTCTTATTTTTTATAAATTTGAGATTTTTGTTTATTTATTTTTATTTGAAAAATGAGGCCTTTATCAGAGAAACTTGCTGTAAAATATTTCCCCCAGTTTCCTGTTTTCCTTCTAATTTTGGCTGCACTAGTTTTGTTTGTGCAAAAGTTTTTTTTCATTTCATATAATCAAAGTTATGTATTTTACTTCTTTAATCTTATCTCATGTTTGACCCTAAACTCTTTTCTTATCCATGGACTTGAAAGGTACAGTTTTTCTATGCTCCTCTAATTTACTTATATAACCTTTTATGTCTAAATCATTTATCTATTTTGACGTTATCTTGGCATAGAATGTAAGATGTTGGTCTATATCTAGTTTCTACCAAACTGCTTTCCAGTTTTCCTAGCAATTTTTGCCAGATGTTGAGTTCCTACCCCCAAAGCTTGGTTCTTAGAGTTTATCAAACATTGGATTACTGTGGTATTTTACTATGGTATATTGTGTGCCTAATCTATTCCATTTATCTACCTCTCTATTTTGTAAGCAGTATCAGATTGTTTTGATGATTACCACTTTGCAATATAATTTGAAATCTGTAATTTCTAGGTTGCCTTCCTTAACATTTTTTATTGATTCCCTTGATACTCTTGACCTTTTATTCTTTCAGATGAATTTTATTACAATTTTTCTTAGCTCCATAAAATAATTTTTTGGTAGTTTGATTTGTATGGTACTGAATAAGTAAATTAACTTAGGTAGAATTGTCAATTTTATTATATTGAGTTGGCCTACCCCAGAGAAATTAATATTTCTCCAATTATTTAGAGCTATCTTTATTTGTGTGAAAAATGTTTTGTAATTGTGTTCATATAATCCCTGGGTTTATCTTGGAAGGTAGACTCCCAAGTATTTTATATTGTCTGTAGTTACTTTAAATAGAATTTCCCTTTGTGTCTCTTCCTGCTGAGTTTTGTTAGTAGTATATAGAAATGCTGATGATTTATGTAGGTTTACTTTATATCCTGCAATTTTGCTGAAGTTGTTAATTGTTTTTTAGTTGATTCTGCAGGGTTTTCCAAGTATGCCATCATATCATCTGCAAAGAATGATAGTCTTGTTTCCTCATTGCCCATTTTTATTCCTTCAATTTTTCTTGTTTTATTGCTATAGCTAGCATTTCTTGGACAATATTGAATAATAGTGGTGATAATGGACATCATTGCTTCACTCCTGATTTTATTAGGAAGACTATACGTTTATCCCCATTGCAGATAATGTTCTTAGTTTTGGATAGATACTCCATATAATTTTATGAAAGATTCCAGTGATTCTTATGCTTTCTAGCATTTTTTCATAGGAATGGGTGTTGCATTTTGTCAAAGATTTTTCTATACCTATTGATATAATCTTATAATTTTTGTTGTTATTTTTGGTATGTTCAATTATGTTGATAACTTTCCTAATATTGAACTATTCCTGCATTCCTTGCATAAATTCCACATGGTTATAGTGTATGATCTTTGTGATATATTGCTGTAATCTCCTTGATAGTTTTTAATTAAAAATTTTTGCATTGATATTCATTAAGGAAATTGGTCTATAGTTTTCCTTCTGTTTTTGCTCTCCCTGGTTTACATATCAGAATGATATTTTTGTTGTAAAAGGAATTTAGTAAGATTCCTTCTTACCTCATTTTTCAATTAGTTTATATAGTATTGGGTCTAATTGTTCTATTAATGTTAGGTAGAATTCACTTGTGAATCCATCTGATCTGGGAGATTTTTTTTTCAACACCAATGAAGATGAAATTAAAGCAATTATCAGGAGTTATCTTGTCTAGTTATGTACTGGTAATACTGGCAATTTAAGTAGAATGGATGAATATTTACAAAAATATAAACTGCTCAGATTAATAGAAGAGGAAATAGAATAGTTAAATAACCTTATCTTAGAAAAGGAAATTGAACATGCCATCAATGAGATTCCTAAGAGGGCTGCTGGGGGTGGGGGTGGGGACTGGGTGAGATGTGCACTTCTGTTCATTTGTTGTTTTATTGTTAATAAGATCTGCCTTCTCACATATATAACTATATGGATGTACCACATACACATATACATACATACACATATATGTATGTATATATAAATATACACACACACACACACATATATATATATACATACATGCACTTCTGATTGACAAGTTGCCAGTGAAAGTAAGTTGTTGCTCGAGAGTCTTTTCTTGACCATCCCTACTAGAAATCAGTTGTCATCAACTTGCTCATAATGAGATTTTCTGGTTTCATGAAAAGGATGCTGAAGGCAGACTGAAAGTCCTTGAAATGTGACTTGGAAGCAAGCCTGTCAAGTAGTTAAGTTTATCCCAACCCCAATCATTCTTATATTTATTTGCATACCACTGAGAAAGGTGTTGGGGGGAGGGGATAGAAAATAAGTATAAGATATTTTCTTCCCCTCAAGGAGCTTATGTCCTTGTTGGAAAGACAAAACTAATGGTTGATATCATTATGATCATGAAGATTTGCTCATATAAAAGGAAGAACACTGGACCATGGATCAAAGACTTGGGGTTCCAGTCCTGTTTCCTCCCTTTCCTTGGACTTGGGCAAATGTTTCATAGAATAACAAAATCTCAGGGGTAGAAGGGACCTCCAAAGCCATGTGGTCTGACCCATTTCTGAACAAAAATTTCCTTCACATTCTCACTAACAAATAGTCATCAATGACTCCAGTGACAATGACGAATGATAAGTCCTGTGCCTGAAGATCTCCAGTGAGAGGAAGCCCTTTATATTTTTAGATGGCTTTAGTAATCAGTAACATCAGACCTAAATTTATTTCTTTACTATTTCTATCTATTACCTACATTTGGAATGAAGTCAAGCAGAAAAAGGCTGATAGCCCTTCCAATGCTTGGACACTGCTATCTTGTCCCCTGCCCTGAAGCTTCTTTTCTCCAGTCTAAATACCCCAAGTTCCTTTAAGTGATTCTCATTTGTCTTGAACTTGAGACCCTCCCCATCCTAGTTGCCTTCCTCTCATCACTCTCTATTTTATTAATGTCTTTTGTAATATATGGTTCCCAGAACTGAATACAACATCACAGAAGTATCCTGACTAGCAAAGAGTGTAATGAGGATGTTATCTTCTCCTTTCTGGATACTAACCATCTCTTGATGCAGCCCAAGATTTGCATTAACTTTATTAGCTTCTATTATCACCATGTAGACTCATGTTGAGCAGACAGTCCACTAAAATCCCCAGATTCTGTTTTTTTTTCAGAAAAATTGTCATGTAGCTGCATCTTCTACATTGTGTTCTTATGATGCAGAATTTTAGACACTGAGTGTAAGATTATCTTTTATCCCTGTTAAATGTCATCTTATTCTATTCAGCCCAATGTTCTCCTCTATCAAAATCTTTTTGAACCTTGAGTCCATCATCTTGTGTCAACTCTTCCTCCCAGATTTGTGTCACCTGCAAATTTGATAAACATACCATTTATGCCTCTATTTGAGTTGCTGATGTAATTCTAAAATATTTTTAATGTAGCACAAATATTTTTATTCTAAACTTAATAGGAATCAAATAAGGTGATTACTCTTCTATTCAAAACATAACAGATAAAGAAAATTGTACATGCAGGCTTGCATCTGCATCAGGCCAAGTTTCCTTCTCTCTCTAGTGTACAACAGAATCAACCTGTAATTATTCAAAGCTATTCTAATTTTTTTGTGTCTAGCCTCGGGCACTTACCACCTGTGTGATCCTGAGCAACTCACTCTGATGCCTCAAGTTCCTCATCTATAAAATGGGGTTGATAATAGCATCTACCTTTTATAATTGTTTTTTTTTTTGTTGTTGATAATTATGTTTTAATATCTTTTAAAATGAGAGAGACATTTTGCCATTTAAAAAATTCTACTTATTTCACCTAAGTGTTTAACTTAGAGTTTTTACTTTTTTATAACTTGCACACATATCAAATATATTTTTTATTTTAATGAAAATAAGTTCCTAAAATGAACCTTAAAATTAATATCAACAATAATACTCATATGCTGTTTACTTATGTGAGGCATTTTATAAAGTACTATCTGATTTTCCTTGGTATTCACAAAACCTATTTTTCATTTATGGGAAAATTTTTAGGGAAAACTTAAAAGCTCCTTGTATTTATCTGTACAAAAGATAATGGAAAACCTGTAATACGGACGAACAGGATAATTCTTGTCTCAGGATAAATTACGTTTTGCTTCAATTCGGTATTTTAAATGAGAGACAACATAGCAAAGTGGATAGAATGCTAGTTTTAAAATTAGGAAGAAATGAATTGAAATCCTACATACTAGCTGAATGACCGTAGACAAATTACTCAACCTTTCAGCGTACCAGGCAGCTCTCTGAGGAGTTACTGATCTTTTTTTTTTTTTTTCTTTTTTTTTTTTTTTTATTATTAAATTTATTTATTTAACTTTTAACATTCATTTTCACAAAATTTTGGGTTACAAATTTTCTCCCCTTTTAACCCCTCCCCCCCCAAACACCAAGCATTCTAATTGCCCCTATGACCAATCTGCTCTCTCTTCTATCATCCCTCTCTGCCCTTGTCTCCATCTTCTCTTTTGTCCTGTAGGGGCAGATAGCTTTCTATACCCCTTTACCTGTTTTTCTTATTTCCTAGTGGCAAGAACATTACTCGACAGTTGATCCTAACACTTTGAGTTCCAACTTCTCTTCCTCCCTCCCTCCCCACCCCTTCCCTTTGGAAGGCAAGCAATTCAATATAGGCCATATCTGTGTAGTTTTGCAAATGACTTCCATAATAGTTGTGTTGTATAGGACTAACTATATTTCCCTCCATCCTATCCTGTCCCCCATTACTTCTATTCTCTTTTGATCCTATCCCTCCCCATGAGTGTCGACCTCGAATTGCACTCTCCTCCTCATGCCCTGCCTTCTATCATCCCCCCCACCCTGCTTGTCCCCTTATCCCCCACTTTCCTGTATTGTGAGATAGGTTTTCCTACCAAAATGAGTGTGCCCTTTATTCTTTTCTTTAGTGGAATGTGATGAGAGTAGACTTCATGTTTTTCTCTCACCTCCCCTCTTTATCCCTCCACTAATGAGTCTTTTGATTGCCTCTTTTATGAGAGATAATTTGCCCCATTCAATTTCTCCCTTTCTCTTCCCAATATATTTCTCTCTCACTGCTTGATTTCATTTTGTTTTAAAGATATGATCCCAACCTATTCAATTCACTCTGTGCACTCTGTCTCTATGTATGTGAGCGTGTGTGCATGTGTAATCCCACCTAGTACCCAGATACTGAAATGTTTCAAGAGTTACAAATATTGTCTTTCCATGTAGGAATGTAAACAGTTCAGCTTTAGTAAGTCCCTTATGACTTCACTTTGCTGTTCACCTTTTCATGGTTCTCTTCATTCTTGTGTTTGAAAGTCAAATTTTCTTTTCAGCTCTGGTCTTTTCATCAAGAATACTTGAAAATCCTCTATTTCATTGAAAGACCATTTTTTTCCCCTGAAGTATTATAGTCAGTTTTGCTGGGTAGGTGATTCTTGGTTTTAGTCCTAGTTCCTTTGACTTCTGGAATATACTGTTCCATGCCCTTCGATCCCTTAATGTAGAGGCTGCTAGATCTTGTGTTATCCTGATTGTATTTCCACAATACTTGAATTGTTTCTTTCTATCTGCCTGCAGTATTTTCTCCTTGACCTGGGAACTCTGGAATTTGGCCACAATGTTCCTAGGAGTTTCTCTTTTTGGATCTCTTTCAGGCGGTGTTCTGTGGATTCCTTGAATATTTATTTTGCCCTCTGGTTCTAGAATCTCAGGGCAGTTTTCCTTGATAATTTCATGAAGGATGATGTCTAGGCTCTTCTTTTGATCATGGCTTTCAGGTAGTCCCATAATTTTTAAATTGTCTCTCCTGGATCTATTTTCCAGGTCTGTTGTTTTTCCAATGAGATATTTCACATTATCTTCCATTTTTCCATTCTTCTCTCTTTGTTCTGTGATTTCTTGGTTTTGCATAAAGTCATTAGCCTCCATCTGTGCCATTCTAATTTTGAAAGAACTATTTTCTTCAGTGAGCTTTTGAATCTCCTTTTCCATTTGGCTAATTCTGCTTTTGAAAGCATTCTTCTCCTCATTGGCTTTTTGAACCTCTTTTGCCAATTGAGTTAGGCTAGTTTTTAAGGTGTTAATTTCTTCAACATTTTTTTGGGTCTCCCTTAGCAGGGAGCTGATCTGCTGTTCATGCTTTGACTTCATGTCTCTCATTTCTCTTCCCAGCTTTTCCTCCACCTCTCTAACTTGATTTTCAAAATTCTTTTTGAGCTCTTCCATGGCCTGAGCCCATTGGGTGGGCTGGGACACAGAAGCCTTGATTTCTGTGTCTTTGCCTGATGGTAAGCATTGTTCTTCCTCATCAGAAAGGAAGGGAGGAAATGCCTGTTCGCCAAGAAAGTAACCTTCTATAGTCTTATTTCTTTTCCCTTTTCTGGGCATTTTCCCAGCCAGTGACTTGACCTCTGAATATTTTCCTCACACCCACCTCACCTCCTGATCCTCCCAGCCCGTGTTTGTGGTCTGAGATTCAAATGCTGCTTCCAGCCTCAGGGCTTTTGGCGGGGGCAGGGCTGCTATTCAGTATGAGATTATGATCTGGTGCTGAGATCGGGGCAGGGCCACCTCTCAGGCTCAGTTCCCTCAGGGGGTTTATGCGCAGACCTTCCGCAATAGATTCAGATTCAGGCTCCCGCCCGCTTGGGGAGCCCCTGTCTGCAGCCGCCTCTCAGCTTCTACCTCCGGGGGGGGGGGGGGGGGCCTGAATTATGGGGGCACCCCACTCCCCTCTCGACCCGCCAAAGAGACTCTCTCACCCACCCCTGTCACCTGTGGGTGGAGGGACTTGTGCGGCCGCTGGAGATCCCGTCCCTGAAGCCTGCTCGGATCTGTTTCTCTCGGTGCCGCAGCCGTGGCCGCAGCAGGTCTGGGCTGGGCTTTGTGTCTGCAGCGCGACGGACCTTTTGCAAGAGGTTTGTAGATCCCTCTGTGGGTGGAGGGACCCGCGTGGCCGCTGGAGATCCTGTCTGTGAAGCCTGCTCGGATCTTTTCCTCTCGGTGCCGCGGCCGCGGCAGGGCTGCACTCAGCTCCCAGTCCCGGCGCCCAGTCCGCAGCGCGAAGGACCCCCCGGCGAGAGGTTTGCAGGTCTCTCTGGAACAGAAATCTCCCTCGCTCCAATGTTCTGTGGCCTCTGGGTGCGGAATTCGCCGTGAGTTACTTCCCTGTAGCCATTCTATGGGTTGTGGGTTCAGAGCTATGTGTATGTGCGTCTTTCTACTCCGCCATCTTGGCTCCGCCCCTACCTTTTATAATTGTTGTGGGAATGAAAAGAGATAATATTTGTAGAGCACTTAACACATTGCCCAGCACCCAGTAAGCACCTAATAAATGCTTGTTCACTTCTCTTGTTACTTCTTTTATGCATTCAAAAGAACATTAATGACCCTTTTTTCTTAACTTTTTATTTTTATTTTGATATTTTCATATTGCTGATTCCTCTTTTCCAAGTCCCTCAGTTCTTTCACCACAGTTGAAAGAAGAAAAACAGAACTTATATCAAATAGATATAGTCAAACAAAACAAATCCTCCCTTTGACCACACAAAACTGAATAGCTCGTCGTATCTTAAGTTCATCAGCTAACTGTCAGGAAATGGATAGTGTCACTGGTCCTCAGGAACCAGGATTGCCCATTGCATTAATCAGAGCTCTTAAGTCTTTCAAAGCTGTTTGTCCATACAATGTTTTTACTATATGAATTACTCTCTGGGTTCTGTTCACCTCACTCTGCATCAGTTCATATAAATCTTCCCAGGCTCATGTGAAACTGGATAGTTTCACACTTCATTATTTGATACATTGTATAATACATTACATTCATATACTATAATTTGTTCAATCATTCCAAAATGATAAATATCTCCATTGATTTTAGTTTTTTGAGCTGTTATAAATATTTATGTACATATTGGTCTTTTTCCTATATCTTGAATCTCATTGAATGATAGGCCTAGTATCAGTGACTCTTTGGTTATAGTTCCAAATTGTTTTCTAGAATTCCCAGACCAATTCACAGTCCCATCAGTAGTATATTGGTTTATCTGTTTTCTCAAGTCACTCCTACAATTATCATTGTCCATTTTCACCATTTTTGCCAATCTGATGAATGTGAGGTAGAACCTCAATGTTGTTTTATTTGCATTTTTAATATTGCTTATGTTTTAGAGCATTTTTCACATGTCAGTTAATAGCCTGGCTTTCATCCTTTGAGAACTGCCTGTTTATTTTCTTAATCCATTTATCTATTGAGGAATGATTGTTTTATCTGTTTGAATCAGTTCCTTATATAAGTTGGATATGTGATCTTTTTTGCCATAAGGATTTTTTCTAGGTAATTATTTCTTTTCTAATTTTAACTGGATTAATTTTTTGAAAAAATTTTCAATTTTATAAGCATTTATATATTACCTACTATGTGCCAGGCACTGTGCTAAGCAGACTTTGCAAATATTATCTCACTTTATCTTCACAACAACTCTGGGAAATAGGCACTTAGAGGCTACCTTGCCCAGGGTTTCATGGCTGGTAAGTTTCTGAGACCAGATTTAAATTCAGGTCCTCCTGACTCCAGACTCTGTGCTCTATCAAGCATACCAATCAGCTGCCATGTTAGAACTGAAAGTGACATTAGCAATCACATAGCCCAGTCCCCTCGTTTGACAGGTAAGAATAATGAGGTACATAATGGTAAAATGACCTCCCCAAGATCTCACAGGTTCTTCATGGCTAACCTACATTCAGAATTCAGATCTCCTGGGCCCTGAATTGTTGCCTTTTTCTGCTGCAAAATGCTTCCTTATGCTGAACTTCTCAGAGCTTCAGTTTCTTTATTTATTTAGTGGGGTTAGTAATATGTATACTTCCTGCCTCATCAAAGGAGATAAAATATGAAAGTGATTTTTGCCCTGGAAAAGTGCTGTAAAGCTGAAAAGCATGATTTATTTTTTGAGATGAATACAAGTTAATAGGTTATAAAATATGAAATTAATTACAATGAAGCACCCTTCCCAGTCCAGGTACTTTTGCACTGGGGATGCAAAAGAAAAAACTAATCTGTTCCTTTGCTTAGGATGGTGATATTATACTGAGGTGGGGGGAAAGAGGGGAGAGTATATGTACTCAGAGAAGGGAATGAAAAACATATGGAAAAGAAATACCAAGTTATGGTGGTTGGTGGGATACTAACAACTGAAGAAATCAGGAAGAACCTCTCTCTTGTGGATGGAAATGACAATGGATATGAGCCTTTAAATGAGACAGAGATTCTAAAAGATAAGGTGAGGAAAGACAGAGTTCCTGCTGGGGCATGGGGAGAGGCATGGAGATTGCCTTATGCGAGGGATGGCAAGTAGACCAATTTGGTGTGTGAGGGAGCATAGTGTATAATCAGATTTTATTCTAGAGATAATAGGGAGTCACTGAAGCTTTTTGAGTAGGGGAGAGCTATGCTTTAGCAATATCAGTTTGGCAGCTATGAGAAGGACAGATTGGCGGAGGGAGAAGCAAGATGTAGGTTTGCCAGTTTGGGAGGCTTTTGAAATAATCAAGATGATAGGTGATAGGGCTTCAAGATTGCTGGTGGTGGCTAGGTAAGTGCAGAGAAAGGGATACATGGGATAGATGTTGTAGAGGTAGAATTAATGACATAACAAAATAACTGGGTTTGACTTAAGCAAATGCAAGAAACTTGTTCAATAAGGGGGAGGTCAATATTGGATAGTGTTATCTGGGAAAGCTTCAGGTAGAAAATAACTTTATGAGCTAAGGAAACATAAGTATCTCTAGGTGGTATGTGGAAAGAGAATAACCAAACCATGTTCTTTTTATAGTCTCCAAATATTATCTCATTTGATCTTCACAACAACCCTGTAGAGAAGATGCTATTATTATTCCCATTTTACAGATGAGGAAACTGAGGCAGACAGAGGGTTTTTTTGTTTGTTTTTGTTTTTTTTTTAAAGTGACTTGTCCAGGGTCACATAGGTAATACATGTTCTCTAAGGAACATATTCTCAAAAAACAGATCCACTAAATAATTCCAGAAGTCAGATCAGGAAGTCAGTTCCATACCACAGTTGAGATAAGTTGTCCACTTGGTGAAGAGTCATCTGCTATAAAGAAAGGTGAGATATGAAAGGATGCCCAAACTAGGATCTTTTTTTCAGGGACTTTACTGTGTAATCAGGGAAATGGAGCACATATGGATGGGAATGGTCAGGCAAAAATCATACAATCAGACATCGAATGTTTACAAGTTAAAATTCATTTGAATGTTTTAGTCCAAGCTGTTGAAGAGCTGAGGGGACACAGAAAAAGAGGTAGATAGATAACAGAATTTTCTGTTCTTGGGGTACCCAGGTAGATAGGAACTGAAGATTGGAGTGTGGAAGGCCTTGGATTTAGACCACTTCACAAGGATTTATTGAATTCCACTTCTTTTTGCCCACCGTTGTGGAAGAGGGTCCTCATGAAGTGCACCATTAGATGTGAGGAATACTTGAGGATCCTAGACTTAAATACTTTGCCCTGAGAGTTTGTGCATGTTAAAAATAAATTTATGTGTGTGTGTCTACCAATAGGATCCAGTCTGATTCCCTTAGTTCTCAATTCAAAGCAACATATGTCTTTAAAATAGTGACTGTTGTGTCCACATGGGTGTCCCTGGGTGCTCTAGGGCTGTCCATACCTGCCATCCAAACTGAAGCAAATGGGTCATCTGAGGCTGGGAGGCTAAATTCAAGTTTTCAATTTCAAAGGTTCCTACTACCTAATTTTAGAGACTGCAACTCAGATTTAAAGGATAGGAATCTGTCTGGATTAGGGCTGAATGAAATGCCAAGAAGCTAATGCAGACAAGACACTTGGAGGATTCTTTCTTTGTTAGAGGGATGCAGTGCAAGGAGTACCCCAGTGTTTGGGCACCACTGCAGACATATGTCAGAAGCAGTCAACTCTCGATTGTCTGCACATGGATTATATGCTTTGTGATTGCTCTAGGGCTAATTTTTGGTTGTTGGCTGTCTTGCTCCATCCCTCGGCACACTTCTGACTCTTTTGCCTCAACTAGTGTGTACTTAGATGTTTTCTAATCAGCATAAATAAAACATTGTTAAGAGGGCAAATTTGCCTTTGTTTCTTTCTTGTTTTTAAGCTAAATAAGAATGACTTTGGGATTATCTGTTGTTTTGTATTATCTATGCCCCAACTCTCCTCAAAAGAGGGAATGGCTAATCAAAATTTAACCATCTTCCTGAAACTCCCTCCTTCACCCTCCCTGCCCCAAATTTGCATTCTCTTCTAATCCTTTCCTATGGCTCAGACCAAGGCTGGAAAGGCAAGACCCAGTGCTGAACCCTGAAACCCAGGGGAAGCTCAGCATGACACATATGAAGTCTCTTGCCAAATTGAGGTCCCCAAGGACCTCCAGGAAAAAAGCTTGAGCAGTCCTTTCCCCAGGCAAAGCTCCCAAGGAGAAGCAAGCAGGCAGGCACGCAGACCCTCAGCCCCCAGACAGAATGAAACCCAGTTGAGCAACGTAAAATAACAAGGGGCCATTCCCCGTCCCACGTCTTTGTCAGTCAGCCTGTGTGTATTCCACCTTAAAAGAAAAAAAAAAATCCGTACCGTGTGCAGAGAAGACTGTACAGAGGGGGCCCCCTGCTCTTTTCAAAGAGGGAATGTAAGCAGATCTCAGAAGAAACCACTTGGCTCAGCAATTTGGGGGCTTGTTGTAATTGGCCTGGCCTGAAAGAATTCAGCAGCCTGTACCTGTGCCAAGAAAAATGCAAATGTTTCCCTGAGACAGAGGCACTTGGAGTGGACGAGTGGAGCTGGGCCCTGCCCGGAGCCTGAAGACTCGAGCACAGAAGGCAGAAGGGCTCTGAAAGGCTGCCTCTTGGCCTCCGAAATGGGCAGGGGGCACCCTATCTGAGACCATGACTGCAGAGGAGGGGACTTGGTATTCTAAGCGAGCTGCCTCCCCAGTGGCAGGGAAGGGGCGACCAGCTTCCTTGGGAGGTTACTTCCCTCCTTTAGGCAACCTCATTGTTTCTCTGAGTAGAAAAAGGCTAGCTCCTGCAGGGCTTTCCCCCCAGCCCCAAGCTCTGATAGGCAAAGAAAAGCCTCCTCTCCAAAGTTCCAGAAACGATGGAGACATTTTCCCAGCCTTCTCTGGTCAGGTGGAAACTTTTCAAGCAGTGGCTGCTCCCGCCTCTTAGGCCTCGTAGTATCATCCTTTGCTGTTAAAAGTGGACAGCACTAGGGTGACTACAGTATTGGGGAGACTAGTGCTGTCTGTTTCCTAGCAGACTATTCCTAGCACTATTTCCTTTAGGGCCTAGAATAGTTCTTAGTGATTAGCATAGAGCTGGGCACGTAGGAAAACCTGAATCAAGACTGGGCTGACTCCAAGGATCTCATACAGCATGAAGGGACTCATAAAGTCCTCCCCTGGGAAGCAGGTGAGTTCATCAGACTAATGAGTAAACTGAGGCAGAAAGCTTAAATGTCCATCCATGGGTGCTGCTCTAGGTGCCATGTTTAAGTTAGGTTTCAGTTCTGTTTTTCTCCATTCACAATATCTTGAATATTCTATTTCTTCTTGTCCCATCGGTCCCTTATTCACCCCTAAACAACCCTAGAGCAGCCCTCTTGGCTTCCTCAGTGCCCTTGATGTCCTGGGATACCCCCATGCCCTGCTCTCTTCTCCCTACCCCCATCCTTTCCCTCTGCTCTGCCAGTTTTGGCCATCTGTCTCTCTCTGATCTCATTTCGCCCCCTCCTTCCCCCTCCCCAGGCCCCATTCCATCTTCCTGCACTGCCAACTCTGCCCTCGTCTCAGGCCCCCTGTTTCGTCTCCTCCTCTGTTGGAGGTGGGTTCTTTGTTACCTCTGCCCCAGCTGTCTGGAATGGGTCTGCCCGCCTCACTGACTTTGAATTCCTTTTCATAACACTGCCCCAAACTCACGTCATGCAGGCAACCCCACATGGATATCCCCATTGCTCCCTAACATATTATTATTTTCTTCTTATTAACAATTCTTCACCTTCTTTCTTGTCTACTGGCCCTGCCTTCTCCCACGTTGTCACATATTCTTGAGCCTAGTCTCAGAGCTAAATGCAAAATTTCTCTCAGCCTGTAACAGTCTCACCCATTTACTAAAGTCATTCTAAGTCTGGTAAGAAACAGCGGCCTAAAATACAAGCCACAAGAATGAAATATTTTAAAAATTTGGCAAAATTTTTATTTTCATTCTGTCTGCTTTATTTCAAACCTAGCCCATGGATTCTGAGCTCAGTGTCCGTAGTTGATACTATGTTCGCTTTTCCTGGTTTATCAGTTTTTATCTGTGTTCTTTTGTGCATGTGTCCTGTCCCTCCCTCACCTCTGCATCCTTAGAGATGTCCTTCATGGAGATAAAGAATTTGTCATCTCCTTCCTCTCTATTTACCATTTTGTGGGTGCTTAATGCTTCATCCTAAGAGAAAGCCTAAGATGAATAGTTCTTTGGGAAAGTAAGAGAAGAAATGGATCTACAGGAGTCTGGGTTTACTTAAAATAGTCAGTTTAAGGGTTAGAGCATGAGATTAGATGCTCTCCATGAGGCCAAAACTCTATATAAGAAAAAGGGTAGAAAGGACTTTTCAGTCTTTGCAATGAGGGTTTTGGTTTTCCCTGGACTCATTGTGGCATTTACCAACCCTGATTTAGAGAGAGCTGGGTGGTGCAGTGGTTAGACCATTGGACTTGGAGTCAGGATGACTTGAATTCAAATTCAACCTCATGTACTTATTAGCTATGTGACCCTGGCCAAGTCACTTAATCTTGTCTGCCTCCATTTCCCCATCTATAAAATAGGGATAATAACAAGTAGATACCTTGTAGGGTTGTTGTGAGGATTAAATGAAATAATATTTGTTAAGCTTTTTACAAACCTTAAAATGTTGTATAAATGCTCTATGTTATTTTTAATAACATAGAGACATTATTGTCTCTTCTAAATCTTAATGGTCAGAATAGATGGTCCAGAATGTATTTTCCTTTCCATCTAATGTTTTCACTAGGAGAGTGAAGGGACCCTTTCTGTTGTGTCCTAGAATGATGAAATATTTCATGGGTGGAACTAGGAAAGTTAAGAGCAGGCTGGAATTTGCAGGTTGCAATTAGCAGAAATTTTCTACTGCAATTAGTAGAAAGTTTCACTTTCTCTTTAAGCATTTCTCCTGAATTCTCTTTTCTTGGTGGGAAAGCCAGGTGAGATCTTTTTTAAAAATCCCTAACCTAAAGTTTTCCCTCAGCTCTCTATCCCCTTTTCCCCTCCCCCTTTTAACTGCTCCTTGGAGCAGTTTTGTGCAGATGGGTCAGAGAAATGGATTTCCTTCTATTAAAAAAGTAGGTGTCTTTTAGCCCCCTGATGCTTCCTCCTTTCCCCTATAGGAAACTTCTCCTTCCTCCATAGCTTCCTATCCTGAATTCTGCCCTGTTTTGCATCACACAAGCAGGAGTCTGTTTTGGAGGAATGCTATCTGAGCTACCTCCTTATCATAGGAGAAGTAGAAGCGATGATCCCTCTGTATTCTGCCTTTGCCAGCTGGGTTCTCTTTTCGACACCACATTTTAGGAAGGATATTGGCAAGCTGCATAACATCCAGGGTTGGGTACTGAGTATGGTCCTAGAATCATAGCTTTAGAGTTGGTCGCTGCTGTTGTGTTCCACTCTGCTACTCCGTTCTTGGCAAAGATATTGGGGTGGTTGGCTATTTCCTTCTCCAGCTCAATTTACAGCTAAGAAAATCAAGGCAAACAGGTTAAGTGACTTGCGCAGAGTCACATGTCTAATAAGTGTCAGAGGCCAAATTTGAGCTCAGGATCTTCCTGACTCCAGGCCTGGCACTCTATGCACTGTGACACTTAGCTTGAAGACCTCTAAAATCCTTTCCAGCTCTTGAGAATTTATGATTTTGCAAGGGCCTGAACTAGATGTTGGTCAGCATGAACAGGAAACACCTTGCAACTGCACAGTTCCTTTCAAAACTTGGCGAACATATTTCTTTGTTTCATCTGGGCCAGCTGCTAATAAGATTGTAAGCATCTCGAAGGCAATATGCTTCTTCCGTATCCCTCTCACCTCCACCAAGAATACTGAGCACATGTAGGCCCTTGGTTAGGACTTTCCCCTTCCTGCCTCCCTCTCCCTCATCTCCCTTTCCTTTTGGTAGTTTTGGTAGTTTTTGTTTGTTTTTGTTTTGGTGCTTGTGACTATCCTGCTTAACTTAACAATAACCTCACCACCCTGGAACCATAGCAGGCTTCTGATTTTTAACAGATGCTCCTATTGTAGATCTCATCCTCCAGCTCATGTTTTCTATCAGATCCAGGGCAGAGCTATCTCTGCATGCTTATATTCCATCTAATGTCCATATTGGCATTTTCCATATCAGAGAGCACATGCAGATGTACACAGACTTTGCAGTGAGTTTGTATGCTGGCACTAACTGGTCTGGGGCTTGATTTGAGGAGGAGAATTATACTGAAGTTTCTTCTGAGGGCTGGCAAATAATTTTGCTAAGTCTGCATACAAATGAATCACCAATTTGATACTGTTGATGTGCTTTGGAGTGTTTTTTTGGACATGATGATTAATCTCTACTGGTGACTGCTATGGTATAGGGGAAAACCAAACTGGATCAGGAGTCAGAAGACATGGATTCAAACCCCAACTTTGCTACTCATTCACTCCTGGAGTCATCTTGAGGAAGTCACTTAACATCTCTGGGCCTCAGTTTTCTCATCTGTAAAATGAGTGGGTTGGGCCAGATGACCTTTAAGATCCCTTTCAGCTCTAAATCAGTGACACTATGACTTAACCTGTCTTTTTGAATATCTGTATAGCACCCAACTGTATTATCACAGCTGGTAGATTAATATTATTTAAAGGTGCATCTCTTTATCATATCCTAGGGGAAGATAATGAGTACCTTTTCTTTCTACAAACATTTGGCAAATCCTAGTCACCTAAGTTTGGGAACCAATGGACCAGAGTCTATTTCTTAACAAGAAAGCATTAGCCTATTCACCTTATTCCTGCAGGCCTGTTTATCTGTCTGTGGAATGGGGCTAATAAATCTGGCCTTCTATTTACCTGTTAGGATAGCTGGTTAGGAAAGGATGATGTGGTATATCCCTGGAGAAGGATGCTATCAGAAGATTGTATGTTTAGATTCAACCCCTTCTTTAGGAAGGTTTGGGGAGCACAGGGGTACCAAGGGTGTCTGTGATACTGAGAGCCATCCACCCGGGCTGCAGGAAGCCTTTGAAGCATTGCACTGTTCTCAGACTGCAGAGACCACGCCTGTCTCCCCAGACCTGCGCCATGTGAATGCCCGACATTATGATGAGTTTGTGCCGATTAAGGAATTGGACTCCAAAGCCTGGGCAAATGGATGCCAATCACCAGTTCCCATACACAGTGTAATCTGTGCAAACTTCATTACTCATGCGGTGCCCACACGGGTACCAGAGACTGCTGGGCCCAGAGCTCCCGTTTCCAAAAAAATCGTTTTCCCTGATTAATCACCTAGACAGCCCACTTCACACACAGGCAGTTATTCATTGCTGGAGTCGCACCCCAGCCTCCCAGGGGCACACTCCTGGGGTGTGTGTGTATGAGTGTGTGTGTGTGTGTTTATGTGGCACACTCCTGGTGTGTGTGTGTGTGTGTGTGTGTGTGTGTGTATCTGCATATGCCTTTGCCCTCTTCTGGAAACTCGCCTACCAACTCATGACTTGCAATGCATGTCCCATTCCTCCAAACCTGGGGCTGTGCCCTGCCATGCCCCCCTTCCCCCACAAGGGGGAGCCCCTGGAGGGCAGCTGGGGCTCAGTGCTTTTGGTAGCATTGAAGTTTTTTTTCCTCCCTTTCCCTAAAGTGGCTTTTGCAGACCCACCATTTCTTTGCTCCAATGTTGGGGGCTGAGGGCACACTTTTGGAGGGTTTATAGCCTGTAAACCTCAGCCTTGTCTTAGACTTCATTGTCTGTTGTTATTTACTTAAGCCCTGTAAAGTAGAATGGAAAAGAAAGAAGGGGTTCAGTCTGCAGGACACCCACAGGCTGCAGTCCCTGGTCAGAGGCAAGACGACCTGAGCCAGACTGCACCCAACAGCCTAGGGGAAAGCCCAGAGGGACTGGGGACTCCAGAGCACAGGTAGGTTCCCAGGAGAGAACCAGCAGCAGCCCCGGCTCCCCTAGGGGCTTGGCTCTTTGTCAAAGTAACAAGTAGATTCTGAGGACAAAGGGAGTGGTCAGCAGAGAAGCAACCAGATTAAAGGGGGGGGTGGTGGTGGAGATAAATGTGGGTACAGGGCAGGGGCATGCAACGAAAAGAAAATAAAATTTGCTGCAGTGCATGGGGGTGGGGGGCTGAATCAGTCTCAGAGACTTCAGCTGGCTTGAGTCAATTTCAACTCCAGCTGTCCTGGAAAACTTCTCAAGACATCAGAGGAGTCAAGATAGAGTGATAGGAAGCAGACCGTTCAGAGTGGACCAGACTTTTCTATGAATGTTGCATAAATCCTTTAGGGGCACTTAGCTCCCCGTGTTGTATGAACACCTCTGCCCCTCGTCTTTTCACTTGGAACCAGACGGCTTTTCTAGATGTTCCGTAAGGTTGTCGGCTTCCACCTTCTCTCCTCTTTCTTCTCTGGTTCTCTTTGTGTCTCAGGGAGCTCTTCTGCCTGCTCTCGTGTTCTTCAACTTGGTGACATCCAAGGGCAGCCTCCCTTGAGGGATAAGGGCACTTGCTACAGAGCTAGGTAAATAGCAGCAGACAAAAGAGAATTCAGATACACTGTGCTCCCAGTCTAGGGGGGGGTCTTCAAGGGGGGTGTCTGTATATTTTTCCATTTTTTTTTCTTAGCAGGGAAAACTGAAGAAACAGGGATTAAGACCCTATATATTCTAGTGCAGGGGTTCTTATCCTTTGTCTGTGTCTTGGACCCTTTTGACAATCTGGCAAAGCCTACAAACCTCTTACCAGAATGTTTTTAAATGCATAAAGTAAAATGCTTAGAATTCTATAGGATTAGAGTTATCAACATTTTTGATATACAAGATTATGGACCCCAGGGTTAAACATTGCTGCTGTAGTAGCTGGCACAATACGACTTTATCAGGCCCACTTTGGTAGATAGTCTTGGGTAGAAAAAAACCCTTCTTTGTGTAGGGAAGCTTTGTTGTAGATCGGTTTCTTGCTTGATAGGGAACTCTTTCTTTCTTTCTTTCTTTTTTTTTTTTTTTTAGAGTTCTTTCAGCTACCTTTAGATTTTCACCTTTCAGGACTTGGTTAGGTTTTCATAGTTCTCACACATGGCAGATGATTCATGGTGTCTGCTTGGCTACCTGAGAGGGTGGTGATTTGACTGTGTCCCAGACCCTCTGCTGTCCAAGTAACCCTCATATCCCAGCCAAAGGATAGGGCAAGGCTGGTTACGTTTGGAATAACAAGTCATAGGGAGGGTTCACCATCTCTTTACCATTCTTGCCCGGGTGACTTTTTTAAGGGTCATATTTTATTCATTAAAATGTCTCCAGTGGAACGGTGGGTGATGCAAGACTGGCCGCTTCCATTTCCTTTGATGGGTTTGAAAGTAAGTGGGGTATATACAGACGCATTCATATTTGGCAGTGACTCCAGGCACACCACCTTCCCTTGTATGCTTCATGCTGGTGATCCACCTTTATTCCAAATTTACACAAACCTGCCCTTTGGCTAATGGGTGAAGCATTTCCCAATTTGTTTGTCCCTCCTCTACCTCTCCCCCCTACCCAAAATTGAATTGAAATTCCTGGAAAATTCCAATTTTAAACCATAGGCCCAACTACTTAACTACTCACCTGTACCCTAATAGGATCTTCGGACTTAAAATTAGAAGGAAACTTAGAGATCATTGATTTCAACCCCTTCATTTTACAGCTAAGGATGCCGAGGCCCATACAAAAGGGATATTAACACTTACCTCAGAAGGGTGATGTGAGAATCAAAAAGGATAATTTATATAAAGTACTTTGCAAACCTTAAAAACGCTATGTAAAGTTTTGTTATTATTTTTATTGTTCTGGGTTGCACAGCTAGCCACAAGACAGTGGGAAGAACCAGGGCTCTGGTGGTAAGAAGACTTGGTTTGAAGTCTCATTTCTGATCCTTATGACCTTTTTACCCTGGCAAGCCCCTTCACCTCAGTTTTCTCATCTATAAAATGGGAGGGTTGAACTAGGTGTCCTCTGAAATCCAGTATGCCTCTGAATCCATGAGTCAGTGTGTCAGAGCTGAGATACACACCTAAATCCTGTTGGTGCCAGATCCAGGTGCCAGTTACCTGTCACTGAGGCAGCTAGGTGGTGTGGTGGATAGAGCACTGGACCTGGAAGTCTATAAAATCAAAGTTCAGGTGTGGCCTCTGATGCTTATTGTCTATTTGACCCTGTGCATGTCACTTAATTTCTGAATTTTCTCCCCTGTAAAATGGGACAATAGCAGTATGTTGCAAAGATTTGTAAAGTGCTGAGCACAGTGCCTGGCTTACAGTTAGCACTTAAGAAAGGTTTATTCCCTTCCTCTCCTCTGTCCACCTTGTGTGTTGGATATCTATCCTGTTTAAACTGTAGAGGCAGTTTCTTTATGTACATCAATACCTTGTGGCTCATCTTCCCATGGTCCCTTAACTCTCTTATGTAACTCTCATATGTATACCCATGTATCTCTCTGATTGAAGCATGTTTCCTGCAAATATGTTTCAGCACAACTAGATGGATGGATGGAAAGATCATTTAGTAAGAATGCATTTTGTACTAGAAGCAGCTTGGTGATGTAGTGGATACAGCCCTGGCGTAGAGTTAAATCTGACCTCAGACACTTACTGGTTGTGTGACCCAAGGCAAGTCACTTAACTCTGTTTGCCTCTGTTCCCTCATCTGAAATATGAGATGGAGAAGAAAATGGCTAACTACGCCATGCTCTTTGCCAAGAAAACCTCAAATGGGGTCATGAAGAGTCAGATGTGATGAAAAATGACTGAACAACTACATGTGCCCAACACTGTACTAAGCACAGATAAAAGCAAAAAGCAAGATATTCCCTGTCCTCTAGGAGAAAGACAACACCTACAAGGGAGCTGGAAAGGGAGACAGAGGTAGAAGAGAAGACCCAGAAGGGGTTAATTTAGAGTTAATACAATGGGGAGAAAGAAAGAAAAGGCCTCTGTGTCAGTATTTCAGCTCTTTTGGATAACTATCCAGAAGTGACCACCAAATATAATTCATGTGGTTAAAAAAAAAAAATCAAATCAATTTCTATTCTGTTTCTCGTAATGAACATCAATATCTTGTATCTACTAGATAGACTGTCAACAACTTACATATTTAAAATGAGTTTTTTAAAAATACATTTACCAAGTCATTTATTTTGAATCTCATCTGAAGCAATTAAAAAGCATCCTGACATTTAAGGTGATATTTTTTCCTAAGTAAAATAATTATAAATAATACTAATTATGAACAAATCATTCAGTTACTCCTAGTCTGGTTCAACCTTTAGGTTAATAAACCAACCCATTAAAATTCATCTTGCTCAAAGGACCAATTTGCTAAAAAATGTGGCGACCTTTTACCACAAGTATGATTGATCTATTCTCCAGCAATAATCAGAGACATCTTTTCTCAGAAGAGAGTGTGGTCAAGTGGTTCGTGTAGGAGCAGGAGACACTGGGGGTCTCTTTGCCCCTCCTTGCCCAGTGATTCTTGCTTTGATTGGTTGGTAAACCAAAAAACAACCCCCTCTACCCTCTGCACATATACAACTTTTATGTTGTGATTTAAAAAATGCTTTGGATTTCTCCAAATGCCTTCAAAGTGTCATGAATTCAATGGCCATTTTAAGGAAGCCCATTTTAAGCTTTCAGGACCTGTATTTCATAACGGGTCTTTGGCAGACACCCAGTCTGGTGGAGATTTCTGGTGATCCTTCCTGTTCCCCCACCTGCCTCTATGATTTCTGTGAGTGAAGGGAAGACAAGAAACAGAGAAGAAAATAATGCAGAAATGATAATATTTTGAGGATTAATAATGAAACACATATTTTGGATAGGTGAGAATTCCATCCACTGAAGCAAGTCCCACACTGGCTATAATTTAGCACCTCAGAGAGGTTAAGCAGCTTGCCTATAGTCACACAGCAAATAAATATCAGGAAGGGACTTTAAATTCTTCCTAATTCTAAGTCTAGCACTCTAACCACTGTACCACACCATCTCTGTAATGGAATTTCACCATGAAAATGATCTAGGCTGGACTACTTGATCAAAATATACCTGTGGCCCTCTGACTCAGATTTGGAAGTACCTCTTGGTAGACTCTCCAGAGAGAAGTCATATGGTGGAGAGACTTCAGTATTGGGACCCAGAAGGCCTGTATTTGGTTTGATGTTTTACTAGTGACTTGTTGTTTGACCTTGACCTGGGTGATTGTATTGTCTCCACTTTTATGACAAGATAATACTAATGCTAGGAAAGTGAGCTGGAGTGGTCCAGCCTTTTCATTGGTCATCACTCATACCTAGAAAATACTTCCCTTTTCCCTCTGTTCCATGGAGCTCAAGCAGCACCTGTGATTACATGCCCAAACTCCTCAACCCCTCTTATAATTAACTCATCTGTATTTAAGTACCCTATATTTATTTTTGAATTTATTTCACATATTCCCGCATATGCACATTGTTTCTGTCCTAATAGGATCTAAGCTCCCTGACTATACAGACTTTCTTGTCTTTTCCTTGGCACCTAGCAAAATGATGATGATCGCTAACATTTTTATAGTGAGTTAAGGTTTGCAAAGCAACTTCACAAATATTACTTCATTTGCTCCTCACAACAAGCTTGGAAGGCAGGCCCCATTATTATTCCCATTTTAGAGATGAGAAAATTGAGATGATGAGTGGTTGATTACGTAGCCAGCATGGCTATAATTTGCAACCAGGACTTCCTCACTCTATCCCCTTCTCCAACTAGCTGCTGTACAACCTGATATATAATAGATGCTTGATATATGCTTATTGATGGTTAGACAGTTTTCAACTTTCAATACCAAAATGGTAATCCAAAATAGCAGATATTGCACAAATAAAAGTATACTGGTCTTTGGAATACATTAACTCTTTTCTTTTTTAATTTATTTTTAGAAGCAAGAGATTTACCTTCACTAATTATATTTGGCTTAGGTTAGTGTTAAAATGAGTTTGTCTTCCCAGAGCACATGCCAAGTGAGCCAGAGTTTGGTGACAAAGGTGCTGGGTGGCATTTGGAATGAAATCTATCAGAGGAAGGAGACATTAGAGTGAAATAATCCACCTATGGATAATAGAGAGTTGTTTGCCAAAAAAAACGGAAGATATTCATAATCTTATACTCCTTTGGAAAGAAAAGAAGGCCAAAGGGATACTCAAACAAGGGGCACTGACTGTCTCTTTGCTCTCATGTCAGAACCAGGGTGGAGAGAGAACTCCCCATTCCTGGTCTGGTGCTCAGACCGCAAGATCTCACCTCACTTGTGACCCCAGATGGTCAAGGAGCACAACACAGGCAGCTGGTTCTCAGTAGGGTGTAATGGCATGCCTGTGATATTTACTCATGAAACCAGAAAGGCCAATGATGCCAGAAATAGGGGTTTTGGTTGCTTTCACAGACAGGATACAGTTCTGGTGATTATTCTTGTGATTCATCAAGGAGGGGAAGTAAGCCATCCACAAAAAACACCCTTACTCTTTGGCCTTGTGACTCATGAGTTTTTCATTATGTCCCATGGAAAGCCCCAGGGTCCAGGCAAACTTTGGGAGTTCAATATCAAGTTACCTCTCTTCACCATTTATGGATCACAGAGCATCTTCTGTCAATCTTGCTCTTGGGGACAGCACAGAAGAGGGCGTTTTGGACTAGGTGGGGCACCCTCTTTTATAGAAGTGCTTCTTAGTGTTACAATCAGGGAGTCGAGTGGGCAAATTGCTCTGACTCTCATTGGCTAGAATTGACAGCTGGTAGATGGATATCATTCTTGCATGGAGACTCACAGCATTGGGTCACCAGATGTTCCGATTTTACACTTGCTGCCGGCAAAGGAAGGCATCCTGCTAATTCAGAAACTTGAGTACTTTGTGGTTTTGACAGGCAACTAATCTTTCTACACCTACTGATCCATAACCTTTGAGCTCACTGCTCCCCTTTCCTTTTGCATCATCCAATCCCCTAATGATAAATTTTAGACACCAGCTGCCTCTGTATTTAAAGACCATACCGAAATTAATGCATACTACAAGAAAGTGCAAGGTGGGAGTGGCTATGTTCCTTTGTTGTCCTGGAATGTCAGGGTATCAGATTTTGTTTAAAATAAATGGGCCACCACCTGAAACATAGCAATTCAGCGAGGCACTGAATGAAGCATAATGTTAGACAGTTGGACTTATAGTCAAGAAGACTTGGGTTTGATTCTTGCCTTAAGTACTTATTAGGTGTGAGCCTCTGGGCAAATCACTTGGATGATGCAGTGACTTGTGGAGAAAAATGGAAAGATTAGTACTTTGGGGGATCTGGCTGTAGTATTTTGTAAAGTGACTTGGAGCAATTTGGGATGGGGGAGGGAGGAGGAGATCAACACAGCATTTCTTCTGCTGTTGGGATTCTACAAAGTGAAAATTTTCCTCAATGCTCCTATTTCCTCACCCGTAAATCGAGGTTGTATTGCTAAAATATTGTATTATGAAGAACTTGGTTACTAAAAGGGATTATTTGTAGGAAAGAGGGATTCTTTCTCAATTCAGAGGTTCCATAGATTTATTCCTTCTTTTTAAAAAAATTAATATATTTTTAGTTTTCAACATTTGCTTCCATAAGCTTTTGAGTTTTAAATTTTCTCCCCTTTCCTCCTTCCCCTCCCCCAAAGGGCAATCTGATGTAAGCTCTACATATACATTCATATTAAGCATATTTTCACATTAGTCATGTTGTAAAGAAGAATTAGAACCAAAGGGAGGAACCATGAGAAAGAAGAAATAAAACAAAACAGCAACAGCAACAACAAAAGAGAGCAAATAAAATCTCACAATATATCTGTTACTGTGTACAGCGTTCTTGTTCTGCTCACTTCACTCAGCATCAGGTCATATAAGTCTTTCCAGGTTTTTCTGAAGTCTACCTGCTCATCATTTCTTATAACACAATAATATTCCATTACATTCATATACCACAACTTGTTCAGCCATTCCCCAATTAATGGATATCCCCTCAAATTTCCAGTTCTTGGCCACCACAAAAATATTTTTGTACATGTGGCTCCTTTTCTCATTTTTATGATGCCTTTGGGATACAGATGTAGGAGTAGTATTGCTGGGTCAAAGGGTATGCACAGTTTTATAGTTCGTTGGGCATAGTTCCAAATTGCTCTCCAGAATGGTTGGATTAGTTCACAAGTCTACCAACAAAGCATTAGTTTTACAATTTTCCCACATCTTCTCCAACATTTATCATTTTCTTGTTTTACAATGTTAGCCAATCTGATAGGTATGATGTGGTACCTCAGAGTTGTTTTGATTTGCATTTCTCCCATCTATCATGATTTAGAGCATTTTTTCATATGACTATAGATAGCTTTAATTTCTTCATCTGAAAACTGCCAGTTGATATCCTTTGACCATTTATCAATTGGGAAATGACTTGTATTCTTGTAAATTTGACTGAGGTCTCTAAATATTTGGGAAAGGCCTTTATGAAAGACACTGGTTGTAAAAATGGTTTCCCAGTTTTCTGCTTCCCTTCTAATCTTGGTTGCATTGGCTTTGTTTGTACAGAAACTTAATTTAATGTAACTTTAATATAACTCAATTTAATATAATCAAAGTCATCCATCTTGAATTTCATAATGTTCTCTATCTTTTTTTTGGCCGTAAATTCTTCCCTTCTTCATAGATCTGACAGGTAAACTATTCCTTGCTCTCCTATTTTGCTTATAGTATCAACCTTTATATCTAAATCATGTACCCATTTTGACTTTACCTTGGCATAGTGTAAGATATTAGTTAGTCTATGCCTAGTTTCTGCCACGCTGTTTTGCAGTTTTTGTTAAATAATGACTTCTTATCCCAGAAGCTGGGGTCTTTGGATTTGTTAAACAGATTATTATAGTTATTGACTATTGCGTCTTGTGCACCTAACCTGTTCCACTGATCCACTACTCTGTTTCTTAGCCAGTATCAAGTAGTTTTGATGATTGCTACTTTCTAATACAATTTAAGATCTGGTAGGGCTAGTCCACCACTTGCATTTGTTTTCGTTAATTCCCTTGATATCCTGGACCTTTTTTGTTGTTGTTGTTCTTCCAGATGAATTTTGTTATTATTTTTTCTAACTCTATAAAGTAATTTTGTGGTAAGATTTATTCCGTAATGAGAATCATGGTCCTGCTAAAGAAAATGGTCTAGCCATTCTTACAGGACAAAATAAAGTAGATATAGAATGTATATAGCCCACATTATGACAGCTGGGCAGGCAAGTGACTAGATTAATTATTCAGTATATAGAAGCAGCTAAGTAGTACAGAGTATAGAGTAATGGGCCTGGAGTCGGGAAGATCTGAGTTTAAAACTAGTTACAGGCACTTATTAGCTGTGTGATCCTGGGTAAATCACTTAGCCTTTGCTTCTGTTCTCGCAATTGTAATATGGGAATAATTAGAGTACCTAACTCCTTGGGTTGTTGTGAGCATCCAATGTGATATTATGTGTAAAGTACTTAATACAATGCCTGACATGTAGTAAGTGCTTAATTAATGCTGGTTTCTTTTCCTCCTGGGGGAATACTGATGTTAAAGAAAAGACTGGGCAGCTCCTGAAATGGGAGCAGTTTGACATCCCTGAATTTGCTATAGGGACACAGGTCTAGAGCTGGACAGGACGTCAGAGGTCATATAGTTCAACTCCTTAATTTACATATGAGGAAACTGAGGACCTGCAAGGGTAACTGATTTGCCCAAGGTTACAGCAGTAATATCAGAAATTGGATTTGAATCCATGTTCTTTGATTCTAGAACCAGTGGTTTTGCTACTGTACCACTAGGCTGTTCCCCAAATGTGAACCATCATGACCTTTATGTCCTATTTCAATTCTGGGCAGAATCCATTTGCAGGTGCTTACAAGGTAGTGAAAGGATGAATGGTAGGCATAGCCAAGCTATAGCATATTATTTTTATGACAGATATTACTAATAGACAACAAAGATGTACACAACTAGAAAAAGACATGGAGCAGATACATAGTAAAAAGGCAAGATTATAGATGGACTATATGAGTATCATACTGGTATTCCTTAAGTCTTAGAATTGGGATAAACCTCAGTGGAAGAATTACAGAAAGACATGATCAAGAATCACCCAGGATGATAAAAGTGCCCATGGGATGTGATGTGCTTCAGTGGAGGGGACCCCTATAGTAATGAGATCATGTCTCTAACCATAATAGGAAGGAAAATGCAGTGCACCATATTTACATTTGAAATCGACTAAAAATTTGTTCAAAGGGTTATTGTGCAAACTTATCTCTTTTGTTATATCTATCAAGCAATATTATACAGTTTTAACATCTGTGTGGAGATACCATGCTGGAGGAGAGAGCCTTTAAAGTAGAGTTTTGCTCTCCTTATTCAAGTGTTTTTTTTAATAGTTAGCAAATGATAAACACCACTTAGGGTTTTATATTCTTCACAACTTTCAGATAGCTGTATGACCATAAAGGTGAGGTCTGCTGTCAAATATCATTTATAGAATCCTGCCTATCCTTTTTCATACCTTCATCAAGTACGTAAGGATGCTCTGGATATGTGTAGAATATTCTTTAATTTTTTTTGTACAGAAAGGAAAGTATAATCTATGAATTGCTATTGATAATGATAAGGTGTGTGATTCCCACACTCCCCAAGTGTTTGTTGACCTCATCACTTTCATATATTCTTAGAATTGAATCCTTAAGCCCTAGAAAATGTCTTGATGTGAATAGTGAACTCCTTTCTGCATGCTTGGTCTCATTCACTTCCTCTTCCAATCTATATTTTCTTTATATAATGTTCTTGGAGCTGTGATATTACAGTATGGATATTGTGATTGCATTTGGATTGAGTAAGAAAAAAGTTTGTTATGGAAATTTTGATGGTGCTTTGCTCACCTGGTCATCTCTCTGTTAAAAAGCTTATATGAGTCTGGCAAGACAGACATTTTTATTCCAAAGTCCTTTGATTAAGGATCCTCTTGATGATCATGTGCTAGTCTGAGGGAAGGTCAAATACATTTTAGGTACAACCTTTTAAGTAAATGCTGCATATTTACCATCCCATGGGATGTCTTAAATAGCCCACTCTCTCATACGTGAAAGTACATTGGGAATAAAATGAAGGAAATCAGCAATCAGTGTTCTGTTCCATTCATCTAGCAAAGGGCTATTTCTAAGACTGATTTAGGGATAATATTCCTTTTTTATAGGACAAAATGGAACTGAAATGTGGAGATTGATGCTTCTTCTCTCCACTCCCCATCCTGCCTCTCTTATTTAAAAGTGCCCTCTGGTTTTGCTCATAAGGATTATAGTTCATGTTGGATGGGACCCTATGGTAATTGACAGGAAGAAGTAATAGGAGATAGAGCTGTAGTCATGGGAAAAAAATCACTTTTCTCTTCCAATTCTTCCTTTGCTCAGTGAGCTCTGGTCATTTCTTCAATATAGTTGCATGAATGAGTGCAGAAAAAAAATCTATTTCCTCTATAAGCCTAAATCCCTCTTTCTGTCACTACTCTTTCATTGCTGCACACACAGGTAAGAAAGGAAAAAGAATGAGCATATTTATTACTGAGTCCCTGGTATTTGCTATTCACACTCACCTCCTTCAAGAACTTTCTTGAATGAACCTTATCTTATTCTGATTGTTCTTTCCCCCCTACATCCGTTCTTCACTGTGGTATTTAACTTATAGTGTTTCACACTTGTTGATACATAGCTTGGTAAATCATTTCCAAATCATTTAATCACTGCATATTTTATCTGCATGAAATAGATTGGGAATTCACTGAAGACAGGGACTCTATTGTGTACTTTTTAATTGAACTGAGTAAATTTTATGTCTCCTGAATAATATCTCTTATAGTACTCAATACCCCACAGATAGTAAATAATATTTGCTTACTTGCATAACTAATTATTCATCTTCATTGTATAGGTAAACTCCTCCTTCTAAGCCTAGCTTAACTTTTTTATTGTGCCCTTTCCTCATATTGAAAATGGCTTCAGTGATACCGGTTGTTTCAGTTGTGTATGATTCTTCATGACCCCATTTGGGGTTTTCTTGGCAAAGGTGCTGGAGTGGTTTGCCATGTCCTTCTCCAGCCTATTTTACCGATGAGGAAACTGAGGCAAACAGAGTTAAGTGGGTCACATGGCTAGTAAGTGCCTGAGGTCATATTTGAACTTCTGAAGACGAGTCTTTCTGATTGCAGTTCCTAACTCTATCCACTGTACCACCTAGCTGCCTCCACAGTGATACCTGTATATAAAGTAGCATTTCAGGAATCACATTCATCCTGTTTTATTTATATAACATCATATTAGACAGACTCTTTTGGGGAAGAGGTGTTTCTTGAAGAAATAATGAACTTTTGGCGTAAAAGGAGATAGAAGATTCTTGAAGTGTGGGTCAGAGACATTTTTTATTGAACGCTCAGTTATTCTGTATCATGTTGATTTCCTCAGGATGTGAATCAGAGAAGAACTGGAGCCTTGTCCCAGAGAAAGTAGAGAAGAAAGGGAAAGGATTCTTCATTGGTAAGGAAGTCAATTTACACACTTGTCCTTTTCATAGTGAGTCATTGACTCTGATACATTTCACAGCAATGTCTATGTGTTTCCCAGTCTGACATTTGAAATGTTAGCCAAATAAGGAAGAGAAAAGAAGGGGTTCACTCTGATTCCACCTAGTTATGATTCACAGAAGAGAGCTTGAGAAAATCACTCCATTCACTCTCCTGCTTTAGGCAGGACCTTATCTAAAAGCATCCAAGACAAAGAGTTATCTGCCCACCTGTCTCTTCAACCAGTAGAACTTCTGCATTCTTCCCCAGCAGTCTGTAGTGGTGTAAATCACCCTGACTATGAAGTTTCTTCTTCATCTCTCACTTATTCTTTTTTAATGCACTTAAGAGTCTGTTCTTTCCCCTTTCTCTTCTTTGGATCGTAGTTCTAGATTAGGAAGGGACTTCAGAGGTCATCTAATAAAATCTCCTCCTTTTATAGAGAAGATTGCTGAAGCCCAAAGAGATGACCTGTCCAAGGTCACACAGGCAGTTTAGTATCAGAACCAAATTTGAACTTAGGTCTTATGACTACAATTTTAGCATTTTAAGCACAGTGCTATTTCTATCGTATCATACTGCCTCTTGAGATCTGGCCCTGGTTTTCTTCCTTAAAACCATCTTTTAAGTATTTGACAGGATTTGTTAAGTTCCCCTCTTTAAATAGTCCTAACTCTTTTAAAATGCCATCTTTTTGATCATTTTCATTAATATCCTCTGAGTCTTCTCCAACTACTTTGCCTCTGTCTTATAAAATGTGGAACATCAAATATAAAACTGTAGTCTAATAATATATGAGGTATAAAACTCCCCACAATAAGATGAGGATTAATTTTTGTCTCTTGGACATGATGCTTCTAGAAACATTTGTATATAAGTTTAGATCTTAAAATCATTATAAAACATGGTACTTTCATGGGAACAGGGATATCTGGTTCAGCCCTTTTATCTTATAATTCTTTTTTTTCCATATGACTTTGATCTGCCACCTCCACTTTTTTATTACTTTTGTGTTCTACCTTATATCTCCATTTTATTTTTGAGGGCCTTTGGGTGTTAATGGGACACAATGAATTACTTATTAATTAGCTATCTATCCCATGCTAAGAAAAGTTCACATGGCACCATGGTACCTTGGTTACATGGCATGTGGTCAATATATCTCATTCTACCTGGGACTTGAAAGCATTGCTACACCAACACAGAAGTACCACAGTAATAGGACCTAAATTTTGCACATATTCGCTGTTGCACTCCAGGTTGTGGACTTCTTTTTTCCCCTCCGTTGGGATGAGGTAGGGCCCTAAATAAACAGAGAAGCATGAACTCCTGCTTTGACCTCTTCTCTCTCTCCTCTCCCCCACTGTCCCCCTTAAGGTTTAGGAAAACAGATATCCATTCTTGACCCTGCCAGTAACTTTCTTTGTGGCCTATGGCAAGCCCCCTAAGCTCTCCAAGCTTGTTTTATCATCTCTAAAATGGGGTTAAAATAATATTCATTTCCTGCCTATCTAAAATGAATTAGATAAAACAGCAGAATGAGAAGTCCAGAACATCAGAGCTCTTAGATGGTATTTGTATGTAGTCTTTAGAAGCAAAATAGGACTGGATTCTATAAGTACAACAACTTTAGATGCATAATTTTTGCAGGAGCAATCTAAGAGGGGAAGATTTTGGACCACCCCATTTTGTGTCTTAACACTTTGTGGTAGCAAAAAAGTTGTTTTTTTTTTCTGAAAAATTACAGTAACTCTTAAATTCTATTTTCCCTATACCCTAAATGAACTTTCCATTGTGGTCACTTTTAGTGCCTAAATGGAATTGTCAATTTGAAGATGCTCTAATGGACAATAGTTTGTTTAAAGAGGGGCCCATAAATGTAACAGGAAGAATCTAAAGCTAAATGTCTCTGAGAATTATGAAATCGGCTAAACTAGGCTACTGGAATATGTGAGCAATCTGTTACTTGCTCTTTAGTCTGAGGCAGAAGGCCCAGAAAGAATATTTTCAAAGAGTTAGAGCAGGAGAGGAGGCAGTAGGGGACTGCTGAGTCATTGTTGGATACTAGAAAGAAAGGAAAATTGGGATACTCATCTATGAAATGGGAACAGTGGTATTTTGGTCAAGTGCCTGGTTAACTGTTCTTAACACACCAGGCTTGAATTATTATTTTAATTGCATTATGACAATTATAAGATCATAAGATCATTGATTAAGAGTTAACTCAGAGGGACTAAATAGGTCATCTAGCTCAATGTTCCCCTTTCAAAAATGGGGAGACTTATAAAGGTTAAACGATTTGTCAAAGATCTCACACAGGCAGCAAGTGGATGATTTTTATAATATTATTATTTACAACAACACACATTTATATAGTGATCTCCTTACCACAACAATGGGCAATAACATTCATTAGCTTCACTAACTTCTTGGGATTGCAAAAGCTGGGTAAAAAAAAATTCATGAGTTGGTGGTCATTTGTAAGACTATCTTAATGAAAAATCAGCTCACATAAATTTAGATATGAAAACACCATGTTCTACCCATTTGCGGGTCAAGGATTCTCTTCCTGGATCACTAGAAGCTCAGCTCTAGAGAAAAAGTTGAGCATTCATTAATGGAGAAAAAAAATTTATTCCCTTGCTGGTTGTGTGGGCCACATTTTTAGACTTTATGGGGCTAGACGGTGAGAAACAGATACCTTTTCATGAAAAAATATTTGAAATTCCTCCTGCGTAGCTTTTTGATATTGAATTTCCCCAATAATAAGTAGGAATTAGAAAGGATTAGTATTCTTCCTCTTTTTCTTTATGCCAACTTTGGCATCCTTATTCCTTTCCCTCTTTCCCCTAAAATACTACATATGCACATGAATATACATGTATACATATTTACATGTACATGTGCATACATATACATGCATGTAGGTATGTGTCTAAGTGTATAAAGTTCCTCATAAAATTAGCTAGTGTGTAATAAAAGAAAACTATCTGCAAATATTAATCTAATAATTGGAATTCTAAATGTGAGGTCTTTGTACAATGACCAGTGAGTTGATTTGCTACTAGGAGACCTGAACTAGATTAAAAATGGGATTTTTAAAATAGAAATGAAATCAGAAAGTATAATGAAATTGCAGGTAAATGGAAGGATGACTCACAGGATATCCCCCCCCCCCCAAATTAAAGAAGTTGGCACCGGAGGCTTTGTTGTGTGCCTGGTGGCAATAGGAAACTATTTCCTGAGAGATTTGTTAATCATGCACCTTGTAGTGTTCATGATAAGCTTAAGTCAAGGGTACTTAACCTTTTTGGTCATGGACTCCTTTGGATGTCTGGTGGAGCCTATGGCCCCCATCTCAGAATAATGATTTTAAATGTATAAAAATACATAAAAACTAATTATATCAAAACCTGGTTATCAAACAAATTTTAAGGATAAGTTTGTATACATCAGGTTAAGAATTCCTGGATAAGAAAAAAAAAAAAGACTACCAGGAGGATAATTGTACTTTATATGTCAATATGGTCAGAAAAAGTTGAGAAATTCTGTGAACAGCTTGATACAATCCTTCATCCCTACTCAGTATATCCCTTGATATTGATTACTTTGATGAGAATGGGGGAAAAAGGTGGAAAATATGCTTCAAGGTTAAGAAAAGAGGTCAAAGGTGTGTAAAAACATTTGAAAATCTCATATATTATTAAGAATACTTTTTTTTAGTAAGTGATCTAGAAGGCAGTGGATGTGGTAAAATTGCCTACAGTAAATGAGTTTTTACCAATCAAACCATCAAGTAGCTGAATCAAAGACAAAAAATGAGACCAAATTTGAAGAATGGTTACAGATGAGAAAAAAACAAAACAAAATTTCTATGTCCTGTTACAACAATTCCAATTTGTCCTATTTAAGCAAGTTGTTGACTTTGAAGAATGGAAAATGGATAAAAGTAAAGACGTTGACTCTGATTATTTCTATTTCATAAAGAAGTTTAACATATAAAATAGTTCCCACCATGGCAATGCCAAAAGAACCTAGAAAATACCTCAGCAAATAAATACTCAATCTCTTTTCCAGTCAAAGAAACACAGTAGCCAAAGGCACTATTGCTTTAGAATATAAATTCATTTGTGGAACACGTATTGCCTCACAAAAAAACAAAACCCAATGGAGGAAAAAAATGAGCTATCAGAAAACCCTGGCTAAAACAGAATATCCCAGAAAGCATTTGAGGATAAAAGCATCAGGTGAACAATGAAGGGATCTTGCGCCACACAGGCCAAATGGAACAGATCACTCTACGGTTGTTGAATCAACATCAGTGACACCTTATTATACCTAAATACGTTAGTATTTAGGAAATAGTGGAAATGACACTGGAGAAATGGACTGGAGAAATGATACTGGAAATGACAAAGGAAAAAGTAGAAATGACCCTGGAGAAGAGAAATGAAACGTGACTGGGACCAAACCAGCCACATACAGAAGAAATTCTTGCTGGAGGTAGCATAATTTTGAAAGCCTTGAGGTATCAGAGTCAAGGATGCTAAAAGAATGGGGAAAAATAATGTAATTATCATTACATCAATGCAGTTATCAAAAAGCAACTGAGAATACATCAAAAACTGCTGAGTCATATGTCATTTTTCTTATATTTAGAAAATCTTTATGGCTGTGGTCTATACATACACCCAGGTTCTCTTGATCTCCCACTAGATTGTAAACTTCTTGAGAGCAGGGATTATTTTCTTTTTGTCTCTGTGTCTTCAGTACCTGAAAGGCAGTAGAGTACAGTGGATAGCAACTTGGTCTTGGAGTCAAAAAGACCTGAGTTCATGTTCTACTTCTTCCACATCCTGGCTATATGACCCCTTGGTAAAGTACTCAACCTCTCAAAACCTCTAAGAATAGAAGTTGTAGTTTACTCTATGTAGCAGTGGGAGTAGTTTGCATATCAAGGAATCCTCCACGCAGATTAAATCATGGACCTGAAGAGAAAAAAAATTTCCAGTATCTCGCACATAGTGGGACCTCAATAAATGCTTTGTGGAATTGAATTGGATTGATGAAATAGGGCTTCCCATAGTAAATGAGGTCTTCCAAATGTTTCTTTTTGTGGATGATATTGTGCTGGTTTGCATTAAGACAAAGAATACTACAGGGCAGGGTTTCTTAAAGCTTTCTTTGTCATGGATGCCTTTGGCAGTCTGTTGAAGCCTATGGAACCCCTTCTCATTAATAAAACATATTTAATATTTAAATATTAAATTAAGCATATTAATATTTAATGTGGAAATAAAATTAATATATTAAATATGTGAATAAAACATTTCACAGGATTACAAAGGAAATCAATTACATTAAATACATTTACAAAATATTTTAAAAAACAAAAAAGTTCATGGACCCAGGGTTACGACTTTACCATAAAGTCTCCTGTAGAATAAGAAAAGCTACTTAATTAGCAATTCACATTGAAAAACCTAAGTGGATGAAGAATGCCTGTTGCTCAGATTATGTGATACAGCTGAGTGGGCAACCTAAGAAATTAATCTGTCAGTATGTCAGCCTTGACCTGGAACTGCAGATCTAGAACTGAAAAAGAGAAGAAGAGTGGGCTGGATAATAATATAGGAAATTTTATGGTACTTTAGAAATTTCAGACTATACCCTGTCATACAAAACAACAACAAAAGCCTACATTTTTTAATAACTGCATTCTGTTGGTAATGCTATATGGTGTTAGATACCTCTGTCCACATTAACCCATGGATCTGAACCATTGAAGGTAACACCCTCATCCAGTACAGATCTGCCAAAGTATAAAAGAATGCATGTATGTATGTATGCAGTGTGGCTCAGGGCACTGAGCTCTGGCCTCTGAGCCATGAAGCCTTCACACTGACATATACCTTGCATGAGGTCAAATGCTTGAGGGAGGCAACTCTCTAAGATTAAAAGTGTTTTGTTCTTAAAGAGGACCAGTGATGTCATGCGGAGGATACCTTGACTGATGCATGAATTGAATTTAAATGAGGCAGAGCTGTGCAAAGTGGTCAGCCTTACTCTCTCTTCCTGAATCATGGAAGTCCAGTGGCAGGACAAAAGTCAAAACATGTAGTGGTGGCCCTTGTGTTGGTAGAGGGAGTTTCCACATGTGGGAGTTCTCTAATATCAATGAAATCTCAACTTCAGCCCCTCTCCCCTATGTTCTTATGTCTTATTTTTAAAAATGAGTTTATAGATCTAGAGTTCTGTCACATTCCTTTTCATTTAAGACCTACTTATACTTACCAGCTGCTAGACAGGAATAAATTGGAAATCCCTAGCAGGCAGGCCTGGCTCCTCCTGATTCATTTTGTGTATCACTGGCAAGAACCCTGGTGGGCAAACTATTTAAACCAAGTAAAAAGGGTTTTGATCATGACAACTAAATATTCTTTAAAAGTATTTTGATCTTGTGGCTGGATAGGGCTTTTCAGAGTACCTGGTGAGAGACCTCTCCTAGCCATTCATGGTGAATCAGCATTGGAGTGTCAAGGCAGTAAATAAGCATCTTTAGGAGGACTCCAGTGGAGTTCTGAAAATGAGAAGTAAATGTGCCAGGCTTGAATTCTTGCACGTTTCCTGTTACCTGAAGGGAGGGTCTGTCAGGACCATGCCTAGATTTCTTCTAATACCTACTATGTTCCAGGCACTATGCTAGGTACTGAGGACACTGATAAAATGATGATGATGATAGATTACATTCATATATACTTTAATTTAAGGTTTACGAAGCACTTTACAAATGTGATCTCATCTGATCCTCACAACCACCTTGGGGAAGTAGGTTCTATTATTAGTAGGTGGTGTAATAAATAGATAGAACACTGAACCTGGAGTCTTTGGGACCCAAGTTCAAATCAAGTCTCAGACATTTACTCACTGTGTGACCTTGAGCAAATCAATTAACCACTCTATTTCTCAGTTTCCTCAACAATAAAATGGGGATGATCACAGTATCTATGTCACAGGGTTATTTTGAGGATCAAATAAGATAATATTTATAAAGCACTCATCACAATGGCTGGCATGTAGTAGGTGCCTTTAACTTCATCTTATTGAGGCAAACAAAGGTTAAGTGACTTCCCTAAGGTTAAGAAGCTAGAAGACATAATAGTCCCTGCCCTTGAGATGCTCACATTCTTTGGAGAGTTGGGGATGGGATAGGGAAGTAACGCATATACTGTTACGTCTATAAAAAAGCAGAAAAAACAAGGCAATTTAATTGGAGAATGCTAACAATTGGAAGGGACCCAGAAAAAGACCTCAACTTCTGCTAGGCCCACCCCCCACATTATTCCTCACATTTTGTTTTAAGGCCTTATAGTTTACAGAGTGAGTTCCTTGTGATATTATGAAATAAGTTGTGAAAGTCATTATTTCAATTTTGAGGAAACTGAGGCTCAGAAAGATTAGATGATTTATCAAGGTTATGTAAACTAGTAAATGCTGGAGGCAGTATTTGAACCCTAGAGTCCCCTCTCTCCAAACCTAGCACTCTTGATTATAGCAACTCCATGCTGTCAGCAGATGCAAGGAGGGGGTGCAGTGCTGGATATCATCCCCTAATCTCAACCCAACCCCAACAAGTGCACATTCCTGGCCTGGGGTTCGGCTTAATATACTCACAGTATTTTGGTTTCCTCTCCTGGAGAGGAATCTCATAGCTGTTTCCTTCTTTGACAATGACTAGGTCCCCAGACTCCTCTTCCTACAGACACTGTTCTTTCCATCTTCAATTCCCTCCCCAGCCGAGGTAAAGTTTCCATCCTAACCTCAAAGAGTTTGTTTCAGTTGCTTTGAAGTTTGATTTTGTGTTTTACTTTTAGAACTTTCCATTTGTTGAAAAGCTAAATTATTACCCTTTTCACTCTCCTTATAGGGAATGGGGGAAGAAATCTCAGCAACCTCATTGTTAAATATACCCATACACCAACAGGCACACACTCATACATACACAACACAACAAAACAAAAAACCTGCTCAAGAACAAAGGGAAAACAATGAGAAATGTCTCTGCTTCTAGGGGAACACCAAACTGTAGTAGGTCTGCTTTGACAGCTTTTTGGAGAATTCTAAGGAAGTTACACCCACTTCATTCATGATAATCGGCTGTTTAACACAGAGGAACTCCATGTTATGAATGAAAGGGAGCATGTTTTGGCTTGTAGAGTAACTTATAAATAAAGTGCTGTAAACCTGGATTAATTCTAGAATGGGAAATCCGTCAAGATAAGTGTCTTTTTTAAGCCGAATGAAGGAATATTGCATTCAAACATCCGGGTTCCAGCCCTGTTCTTAGTTCTCCAAAAACAGAAAACACATTTTCCATTTCTCCCTGTGGATACCTGATTCATCACTGCCGTCAGAATGGGGAAAAAATATGAGGCACAAATAAAGACCTTGCCCCATCTTTGGATCTTGTAGCTTAAGAGAAAAATCCACTTCCTGGTGGGAGGTCTGCCAGGTATAGCTTTGCTTGGTTGTTCTGGGATGAGAATAAGCATGTTTAGTGTGAGGAGTGTCCATGGGGTAGGTGGCACCGCTTGTTCTCCATCTCTGAAAAAGACCAGTTGTAGCAAGAGAAATTCATGTCAGATGTAGTGTAGAACTTCCTGGCCAAAAGGATAATTAGGAAGGATTGTTGTGTGGTAGAGAGAGCATGGGCTCTGATGTTGTGAGATCAGAGGCTGCTTCTAATGCTTTCTACCTCTGTGAACCTGGGCAAATCACTTCTACCCTCCAAGCCAGAGCTTCCTCATTTGAAAAATAAAGGGGTTAGAGACTATGTGGCCTCTGAGGTCCTTTCCTACTCTGAATCTATGATCTTAATACTAGGGATAGAAATTTATTCTTGAGAGCAACTGTACATTCTCTTCTCCTGGAGATTTTTTAAAAATGGATTTAAAAGATAGATGGATACCTCTTCTTAGAGCTGACCCTTTATAGTTCTATGACCTTCCTAGAATGTGGTTCTGCCTCGAGACAAGGGACTGGGCTAAGTGACTTTGTAGGACCCTCTAGAACTCAGTGAATCTCCTCCTTCCCTAACTTTATGTTGAAGAGTTGAACTGCACAGAGCTTTGAGAAAGTTCATTCAGTTCACTTGTTTCCTAATTTCTCCCTGCCCTGGTGGCAGGCTCACTTGCTGCTCTTGGCTGGGGTTGGAAAGACTGTAATCCCATGAGAAAGGGAAAGAAAGGCGATTGGAGGCGGGAGTAGGGCAGAGGCCCAAGGCCAGCATTCCCTAGGCTCACTCTACACCATCCAAGTGGGCTGTGACTCATCTGTGATTTTTAGCCCCAAATGCAGTCTTTAGCAAACCACAACCCCAAATACATTGCCTCACTTTTTTTTTCCTAGTGGTGCAATCTTCTGAGATTTGGGGGAGTACAGAGTTTTATTAATGTTCTTTCAACAACCTAATTTAATGGTAGCCACTCCTAGGATAGCTCTGAGTCATTCTTAAAGCTTCACAGAACTCAGCTAACACCTCGTCTTTCTCTCTCCTCTCTTTCCCTCTCTCTCTCTCTCTCTCTCTCTCTTTTTTTTTTTTTGTCCTGTGTGATTCTTTCCCCTACAGGTCTATCTTTGGAATTGATTGAGAAGAACTAATGAATTGGGCTTCTTGGCTTCTGCTGTTCATGTGTGAGTACAATCCTGATTTCTACTATGCTCTCTGTACAAAAAAGTACCTCCCTCAGGTTTCAAGGAGAAAACAGCTTGGTTTGACCTTTACCGTATAACCCCTTCACTCTCTAAGAGTCTGACAGATCGGAGATACTCCTAATACTTGTAAAATTCATCTTTCGGGTTATGTTAGGGTAGTTTCCCTATTCCTTTCCCTTCACCCCCAAGGTTTCTAAGTAGACGAATTTCTCTCTGTGCTGAGGATTCTAGCAGCTGTGTGGTATTTGCTGTTCTTCGGAATTTGAATAAGTTGATATTTTGGTGTCTGCTTAGCATATGGAGTTATTGTTTTGGAGTACTTTACAGATAGCAGAGCACCCTGGTTAACTTGTTATCTTCATTTTCCATGAGGGGAAATTGGGGCATAAGAAAAGACAAGAGACTCCGTGGCTTCATAAATTGTTAGAACTGGAAGGGTCCTTGGAGGTCATCCTGTCCAACCCCCTCATTTTATGGCTGAGTATAATGAAGCTCAGGGAGAAGTGGTTTCGCCATAGTCGCAGAGGGAATGAGTGGCAGAGCCATAGTTCCCAAGCTGTGGATTCCCGCCATACTATGACTTAAGTGAGACATAGCCAGGACAAGGGTCCTCTCCAAAGGATTTTCCTTTATACCTCTTCATCCACTACAGTCGGACATAGAAATGTACCATCTCCTCTGCCAATCCCTGGAAAAATAGTGTAATCTTTTGTTGAACTCTTTCCTTTGTGCCCCACCCCCCTTCCTTCCTATACCTCACAGTGATTAGATTCTGGGTGTCTGGCTACTTTAGTTTGTTTCAGTGTGAGTTCTTCAAAAGCAGGCCTCTGGGGCGTTTTCCTGACTTTTTTTGATCAAACAGAACCATGGAATTGTTTTGTATCCTTATAACTCAGACATAACTTACACGTTGCTCAGCAAATCACCCTTGCACAGAAGACGTTCAACGGGTCATCAGTCAGAGCTGTTCACTGCCTACCTCACTCTACTGCACTGAAGCTAAAATGTAGAGATGTAGTTTTCCCAGATAAACTAGCATGGGTGCAATATAGGCAAAGAGGGTCAGGACTAGTAACAACTACTTTGGACTTTTGCAAGAGTGGTAGCTCTTTTGAGGTCACATTCAGGGAGGGCAGATGGTTCAAAAGGTTTTTCTAAAGAATAAGATGAAGGTGGAAAGGAAGGGACATGAGGAGTGTTTGGCCAAAAGGGAAACTTTTTCTCTGGTAGAAACCACATGGCCTAGCTGAAAAGAGCATGTGGTGGGGGAAGCTAGAGTTTTGAATTGTACTTTTGTTAGGCAGCGACGTAGGCAGTACTCACAATAACATCAGCAACTAATATATATGTAGTGTTTAAGGTTTACTATGAGAACCTAATTGGGGAAGTGATGCAAAAAATTATTTTCCCCATCTTACACAATGAAATAGAGGCCCAAGGAGGTTGTTAAAGGTCAAATACATGTTGATTATATATTTCATGTTAAATATGTCTTCATTTTCCCATAGTAAGGGAAGAATGATTTCTTTTTAAACATGACTTTTTATGAGTCCCTGTAGATTATTTTGAATCTCCTTTGCTTAGATACCAGAAACTCAATAAATGTTTGATGAACTTGACACAAAATAGTAGGCTTCTAAAGTAAAGGTCCAGTTTCATGACTGTTGCCCCACCTCTCCTTACTTACCAGAGTTATTTACCCACAGCGAACTAGGAAGCATTGAGAGCAAGGTTTGCATCCAGGGTTCACGATGAGAAGTTCATTCCTCTTTCTACCATACCATGGTATGTGCTAACTCTTCAAAGAGTATTGCACTGGGACTCAGTCTTGCCATCACCACTATGGGAATGATAATGCCCACTCCTGTCTTCATAGAACTATGTGAGGGTGATGAGATAATAGATATAAAAGCCTTTCTAGTCAATAGAAAACAAGATCTATTTTATAGGTAGGAAATACTGCACCTTAATTCATTGCTATTTCTTTATGGATTATTGAAATCTCTGTTGTCATTTGAAAAACAGTATATTCAGTATTATGCCTGTGCACCTATATGACTGCATTTGTATGCGTGTATGAATTCAATTCAGCAGAACGCTGTGCTAGGTGCTGGGGATATAGGGATATGACATATGCCAAATCAAATTAAGAAGCATTTATTATGCACCTACTGTGCACTAGGCACTAGGCTAAAATAAACAAAACAATGAAATGGCACTTGTCCTCTGGGAGCTTACGCTCTACTGAATGAGGAATGGAGTGATGCTTATAAGTGAGTCTATTCCTATTTACACTGTCTCCCCTATGGGATTCTTGCGAGGACCCCTTCCATGTTTGTATTGGCGTAGAAGAGTAATCCTCTCAGGTTCAAAGCTGATGCATAAAGGTCTTACTTCCTTTTCCTTTTACTGTGTAAGGGAAAGCCTACTTTTACTCAAAGACTTCAGTTTTAGAGTTATTCAAATATAATAAATGGATGTTTGGTGTGGTCTGAGGGGAATTAAAAAGGAAAAAAAGTTGAGGCTGAGGAAAATTAGAACTCAGAAATACAGTATGAAAGCTGTGAACTGCATTGAATACGGCATCCCTGGTCTTATGTTACTGGGCGTTGTGTCTTCTATCAGTAATTGTACAATAATTAAAACTGTTGCCACAAACTTAGTCCTGCTTGCTAAAAACACATTTTTCTAGTTTTCTTTTTTTTTTCATCTTGTAGACTATGTCTGGGAGTGGGAACTTTCCGAAAAACACACAGGCATTGTAAACTTAAAGAACTGTATTGTAACACATTGTAAACTTGGGATTGTTTGTGTGGCTGTATACAAAAATAAACTAACCTTGGAGATATGGTAAGCACATTGAAAAGCACAGAAGTGATATTTGGCTAAATTTAAAACTCAAGTTAGTGAACGCCAAACTTAGGCTTTAGTGGGGGCTTTCCCCATTAGAATGGAAGTTTCTGGGGCAGAGGGCTATCCCCTTTTTGTCTTTGTATTCTAAGCAGCACAGCCACTTAGAGGCACTGTGGCAAAGTTGATAGAACACTGGTCTTGATATCAAGAACAGCCACCTCTGTTCTATACTGTCTCTGGACCCTGGGTAAGTCACCTTGTGCCTAGGCCCCTAAGTGATACGGATTAGAAGGTGCTGATCTGTGCCAGTGAAATTGTATATCCAATTCCCATTCCCTTTATTTAGCACTAGAGAGGCAGCGTGGCCTCCAGACTAGAAGGCCTGCCTTCAAGTCAAGACTCTCTGGGTTTATGTTCTCTGATACATAATGGCCCATATGATGCTGGCCAAGTTACTTAACTTCTGAGTTCTCCAGAGTTACAGACACATTGGTGATCTTCATTGGTGGAGAGATTTTCCACACTGAGAGATTCCCCCCAAATGATGCAATTGTAGATTCAGACCAAATAGTGCCTAGCATGATGCCCATCTAGAATAAGTGTTTAATAGAGATCTGTTGAGTTGAAGATGTCTTCCCCTTCAAATAAACAGGTCTGTGGCCTAGAATATATGGACATAGAAGAATCTTAAGCAAGCTCAATCAACCCTGGATTTTTTTGTATTTATGAAAGGAAGCAGCATGAGGACAGATAATTTGAGAGAGCTGGTGATTAAAACAATTTAATGTGCGTTTTGGCTTTGGAAACATCGGCCGCCTTTTATATTTTGATTGGATTTTTGTTAAATATGTCTGTTTTCCTCATAATGAGGGAGGAGTCATTTCTTTACAAAATGACTTTTATAAGTCTCTGTAGTTGTTTTGAATTCCCCCATGGTTAGGCACATACCAGAAATTCAGTAAATTTTTGTTGAACATGAATTTTCTGGGAATTAATGCTTTAAAAAAAACTAACCCAAAATAGTGGGCCCAAATAGTAAAGCTCTAGCTTCATAAGTTAGCCCCCAGCTCTCCTTGTTTACCACATTCCCTGCCTGCCCCCCAATTTTTGCTGGCTAAATGGTCACCTTAAATAACTGAAGCCTGTAGTTGTTTGTATATTAAGCACCTCTCAGACAAATGCCTCAATTAAAGAAGGCCTTCCCTGATTCCTTTGTTTGCTAGTGCTCCTGATGTCCCCCATCACTTCTTCATTGCTTAGTAATTTAATTTGAATTTACTTATTTTTGTCCATATTGTTTCCAATAGGTTGCAGGCTCCTTGAAGGCAGGGACAATTTCATTGTTGTCTTCATATCCCTAGCACCTAGTGCTCCATCTGACACAAATGCTTGTAGATTGAATAAAGAAATGAATGAAGACCTGAAACACAGACTGAACCACAAGGAGACAGCTAGATGGAAGACAGAGCATTATTGTTGTTTGGACCGTTTTTAAGACAAGGAGCTTGGAGTTTGGAGAGGTGAGGTTAGGAATGTCTCCTGGTTTCAATGTGCATTAACTGTATACCAGAATATAGTCAGCAGAATATATAGAATACATTAAATAGAATAAATGGAAATACCAATAAGGATTTGAGTCAGATAATAATCCAGAGTTGCAGAAACAAGAAATCTGATGAACTCTGATAAACTCTAAATATTTTATGTGTGCAACTCTAGAGATAAGTCAAAGTTATGGTCCTCTGAGCAGTTGAATTTAGTTCTATTTCACCAAATTTTCTGTGTTGAAATAAGTATTTCTCTTTCAGTACTGGAGACCAAAGGGCTGTAGGAGATGTTCATGTTTGTGTCATTCCTGGGTATACACTTCCCTTCCCCACTGTTGCCAGTCTGCCTGGACTTCCATCCTAGGCAGGCAAATCTTTTCCACAAAATAAAATACTTTGAAAATTAAAGGTGCTAAATGAAATTTAAGGTATTTTCAACGTAGGACCTTTCCTTACTTTGGGGAAAGTTGTCTTTTTGCTGGTGAATGTATTATATGTTTTAGATCCATGGGAGAATTTCAGATGGGAGAGAGTGTACTGTCATGGAAAGAGGGCTGTATTAGAAGAGTCTTCAATATGGACCTTGCTGTTGGCACTATGTGATCATAGTTCAATCTATAGTATAGTGGGAAAGTTCTTAGTTTTGGAATCGATGACAGATTTGAATGCCAGTTTTGCCCTTTCCTATTTCCCTAACCTTTGGAAAGTGATTTCCTTTATTTGGGATCACTTTCTCCACTTGTACAATGAGAGGTTTTGACTGAGTAACCTCTGATGTCCCCTTTACCTCTAAATCTGCGACCCCTAGGGTCCTGAGCTACTCACATTCTCTGGGCTTAAGTTTTGTCTCCTCTCAAACAGGTTAATAATCCTCATGGCAAATGTCTCCAAGGGTCATGGTGAGGAACAAATGAAATTTCTGCCGTATATTTTGGAAACTGTAAAGTTTGTATCAGTTATTAATATTAAGTAATGTTTCCTTGGAGTGTGGGGAAAATAGCAGCTTATATCTCTGCAGTGTTTTATAGTTTACAAAGCATTCTTCTCACAACAGTTCTAGAAAAATGTATAAGCATTTATTTAATAGCTAGCATTTACATAGGACTTTAAGGTTGGTGAAGCACTTTACATATAGTACCTCATTTGAGCCTCCTCCAAACCCTGTGAGGTGGCTAATATTATTACCCCAATTTTACAAATGAGGAAACTGAGGCTGAGAGAGGGTAAGTGATTTACCTGGGGTCACACAACTGGAGTCAGGATTTGAACTCATGTCTTCCTCACTCCAAGTCCAGCATTCTATGCACTGTACTATATATAAGAAAACTGATTTGTTGGAAAAGTATAATGACTTGCCCAGAATAACATAGTGAGTGTCAGAGGAGTGTTCTCCTAACCCTGTTCCTGTCCTGACTCCATCTCCCCACTTCCTTCCATTCATTTCTATGGTTCTTTAAGGTTTACAGTGTACTTTCCTTACAACAGCCTCATCAAACAGGCAGAGCAAGATTTTTTTTATGCCCATTTTATAGATGAGGATACTGAGGTTTAGAGATAAAGTACCTTACCCAGGGTCATGCAGCTAGTAAGCACTGGGATTCAAACCCAGACCTCCTGACCTGGCGCAACATACTTGTCACAAATCACTCTGCTTCTCCATAGGAGATAGTCACTGGGACATACCTATGGTATCAGGCTAAAAAACCAGGCCTATCTGTGGCCCATAAGGAACTCTAGGTAGGCCCTTAAGGTTACTGAGAGGGAATGGAAGAGATCTCAGTGCCAAAAGGGGAAAGGCAAGTTGAATTTAGGGTCTACTAAGAGGGAGAAAAAGCTGCCAGAATTTCTCTAATGTCAAAATGTCAAGGTCATATTGAGCTCTAGATACTAGTTCAATGGAAGAGGGGACTGTGTAGTTGGACCTCCACAAGTTTAAGAGTATTCCAAGATGAGATCTCCATGCCAGGAAAAATGCTAAGCAATGCTACCTTTTTTGCAGATCTGTCCTATTTTTAGCCCTCTTTCCCTAAATTGTTAATAAAGTTCTTTTCAGAGCCGCAGCCTTTGTGGAGGATAGGCAGCATCTATACTAAGGTCAGGAGAATCCCAGAAAGCTGCAATATTCTAGGTGGTAGATGGTAAACTCTTATAGAGGAGGGATCTTCCATATCACCTCAGTCAACAAGCATTTAACATTTACCCTGTGCTAGAAACTGTGCAAAATCTGGGGGATACAATGAAAAACAAAAACATCACCCTTCCCTCAGGCAGCTCACTTTCCAATGGTGAAGACCACATACACATAAACAGGGTGCTTACAAAATATATACAGTGTAAATGGAAAGGTGATTTTAGAGCGAAAGTGGGGGGAGTAAGGCAATAGTGTCTTGCAGAAGGTGGGTTGGGAACTGAGCTTTGAAGGAAACCCAGGAAACTAAGAAATGGAAGTGAGGAGGGAGAGCATTCCAGGCTTGGAAATCAGTTCATGTTGAGAGAAAGCATCCCAAGCACGAGAGAATGAGGTATAGTTGGATTGTAGAGTACGAGATGAGAGTAAGATTATAAAAACTCTAGAAAGACAGGAAAATTTCAGGTTGTAACAGGCGTTAAATGCTAAATTATTTTATATCTAATTCTTGGAGTAATAGGGAGTCACTGGAATTTATTGAATTAGGATGGGATCAGATTTGCACTTCAGGAAAAACATTGTAGTGGCTAAATGAAGGATGGATTGGAATGGGGAGAGAATTGAGACAGGCAGCCCTCAAGCTACTGCAATAATTCAAGTGTGAGGTGATGAGGAGGGGGTGGCTGTGTGAACAGAGAGAAGGAGACACACACTAGAAATGTGAAGGTAGAAATAGTTAGATTTGATGATAGATTAGATATGTGAGGTCAAGTGCCAAGGGAGGAGTTGAAGAAGACATTGAGGTCTTGGATGATTAGAAGGAGGGTAGCATTCCCTAGAGTATTAGGGAAGTTGATAGGAGGCAGAGGTTTTGGGGAAAGGTAATAAATTCTGTTTCAGACAACTTGATGATTACAGGACATCTAGTTTGAGATATTTAAGAAGTAGTTGGTGATAAGAGATTGGAGCTCAGGAGAGAAGTTAGGGCTGGATATATAAATCTGGGAATCATTTGCTTAGAGATGATCATTAAACTTATGGGAGCTGATGAGATCACCAAGCAAGATGATATAGAGGGAGAAGAGAAGAGGGTCCAGAACAGACAAGTTGGAGACATCTATACTTAGTAGACCTGGGTGAAGAACCCCTAAAACAGACTGAGAAGGAACAGTCAGATAGGTAAGAGGAGAACCAGGAAAGAACAATGTCCTGGAAAAAACCTATTGAGGGGAGCTTCTGTAGGAGGAAAGGGTGATCAACAGTGTTAAAAGCAGAGAGGTCAAGAAAGATGAGGATTGAGGAAAGGGCATTAGAGTTGGCAATTAAGAGAACTTTGGAGAGAGAAGTTTCACTAGGCACACTAACATCAAGGTGCCTTGTAGACACTTGTGAGGTGGGAAAGGCACTGGATTTGAAGTCAGAAATGATAGATCATAGGATTAGAAGTCAAGAAATAAAAGGAACCTCAGATATCACTAGTTCAATTGTCCCTAATTTTGCATATGTGGAGACCTGAGGACTAGTTAAGTGATTTGTCCAATGTCATACAGGTAATAAACAGCAAAGGTGGAATTTGAACTCGGGTCCTCTGATTTTAGAGCCTACACTCTTGAATGTTTGAATCTAGCTCTGCTATTTGCTGCTTGTATAACCTTGGGCAGGTTGCTTAAACACTGGACCTCTGATTATCCATTTTGTGAAAGAAGGTTAGATTGAATGGTCCCATATGGCTGACTCTAAATTTCATGATCCTAATTCAATTCAATTTAACAGGCCTTTTCTTTATCCTAATGCTACACTGGTATAATTTTAGATTATATCACTAAAGTTATATCTCTTTAAAAATACATGCTATAAATATTTGTTTGGTCATTCAGTCATCTCCTACTCTTTGTGATCCCATATGGAGTTTTCTTGGCAAAGATACTAGAGTGGTTTGCCATTTCCTTCTCCAATAGGTTAAGGCAAACAGAGGTTAAATGATGTGCCCAGGGTCACACAACTAGGGAGTGTCTGAGGTCCAATTTGAACTCGGGTCTCCCTGATTCCAGGCTCAGTGTTCTATGCACTAAGTCACCTAGCTGCTATAAATATGCATACATATATAATGTTTCTGTACATGTGTGTATGTGTATATATATATATATGTGTGTGTGTGTGTGTGTGTGTGTGTATGTGTGTGTGTTTATGTTTTGAAAAGTAAAATGTAGGCTATACTAAAATTTTATGTAAGCCAAGTTTGAGAGAACAGTACAGCTTATTTTTGAATTAATGGAGTAAATGTTTGCTAATATGAAGGAAGAGGGGATAGATGGGCAAACAAGTAGATAAGTATGGGACAGAATAAAAAGAAGGAAACTGGTCTGGCCCTTCTGGTTTCTTTTTCTGTTCATTCCAGTTTCCATTTGACCTTTCATGATTTCTGTCAGGACCTGGACCTATGGACCAGTGCTTATGTTTACGACTTGTTCAGCTGGTGATACTAAATCACACAAGGAAGGAAATAAACCAGAGGAAGCTTAGGTCTGTTAACAGTGCCACCCAGGCACCATGGAGAGGGACTGCTCGCAGTTACAGAACTTACAGCATCATCTTTTCCAAGGAAAAGTGATGTGGCCAGGTATTAGACTAAAGACAAACCATCCTTTCAGGTGCATGTGGGCACATGGAAGGCTTTCAAAGTCGTTTGACTTTTAGGCTGTCTCCTTTATTTTAAAATCTCAATTGCCTACCTGCCTCTCTCTCGGTGCCTATGGTTATTCATCAGCGACAGGTGATTCTTATGTAAGAACACTGTCTCAAGTGTGATAAATTTGGGCTCAAGATATCTCAGCTCTGTTGCTGCAGATGGTGGTGTCAGGATGGGGAAGAAAGGGCAAGGGGTCATGCAGGGTTGTAGGCTGTCTGAGAAGTACGTGATCAGCTTAGAGCTGCCAAGTCCATGGGTATTGGTATCAAGGTCAAATATAAGGGGCAGGGGCAGTCCACAGCATTGACATTCATTTCAGAACTATCCTTTTCTCCTCTCTGGAAAGCTGGCTAACTCAATCCCACTGAAATATCCAATAAAAATTTAGTCTCAACTTCTCTTTTCTGTGACTGCTCACATTTTGGGCTCACTGTAAAATTTTCACTGACCTCTGATAGGGTGAATTATTTGGTGCAGTGCATATGTGCTAGACATTTGGGCCCATGCAATGTGGATTTAGCCAAGGAGGTAGATCTACCCCCTTTACCCAGGGTAAGATCTTACCTATCTTGTTGGACCTCCTTCTGAAGAAGAAAAATTTAATAAACACAGTTAGTGTTTATTAATTGCCTATTGTGTGCCAGGTAGTATGACAGGTGTTGAGGATACAAATAGACATGTTGTTGTGTTCATCCTTTAGTTTCGAAGAGGATCATGACATCAGAGAAGTGATGATATGACTTGCACTTGACTTTGTGTTGAGTGAGAAATACACATGTATGAAAATAGAGCTGGCTGTCTTTGTAGACTGTATTCCACCTTTAGTTTCAGGTGGAATTTAGAATAGGTAAGTTTGAAACCTCTGGCATGTCTACCCAAGATCATGGGATTTAGAGGTGGGAAGCTACTTTACCACTTATCTAGGCCTGTGTCTTGAGGCTGACTTTTCATAGGTCTAAGGATAGGCTGCCAATTCTGCACTGCCCTCTCTCTTGTTTTTTGAACTTGTTGCCCACTGCTGCCTGCCACCATTTTTTTAATGTACACTTTCCTCCATTGAGAGTCAATACGTTCATGAGCCATAGGGCCACCCTCTTACCTATTATTCTTTTGAGTCAGTACATTTGTCCTTTATAGATCATTTTACCTTCAGAAGAACAGAGCTTTAGATGAGCTTCTGACCTTTCACTTAGAAAATAAAATGAACGTCATCTCCTTGGAGCCTTCTAATTGTTTTTGTAGGTGAAAGTTTAGACAGGAGACATTATATTTCACTCAGGTCCTATTTCTCTCTCTGTGTTAACCTACTCAGGACAAGAATGATACCCCAACCGAAACCAGCAGTTGGGAAGTGATACACGTTAGAGGTATTTATTATTTTCATAGCGATGTCCCTTGACCTCCTTTCTGCCTCTAATCACCACTGCTAAAAATTATTTACCTTGGAAAATGAGACTCGGAGAGATCAGGCTTATACATATATCATATATGATTCTTTGGGCCTTTTTAACTCGATTGTGTTAGAGGCTAACGGTACACATCCTGCCCCTCCATTTCTAGAGCTACTGTTTCCTTAGCAAGCATAAAATTACCCTTCAAGTCAGGGGGGTGGGATGATGAATGGCAGATGTTTTCATATACATATACATGCATGTATATATACATACATATATGTACTTATATACCCATATATACACATTTTTTTATATTCATACAGTGACAGTTTTGAAAGGATGGCAGAAAATATTCAAGGGAAGAATGTGCTAGAGGTGGAAAATGTCACATTCATCAAGGTCTTTATAAAAGATGAATATGATTCAGTGGGCAATGGTATAAGCAGATTTCCTTGTAATCTGTGTACTCATCCTCTCCATCTCTTTGCTCCATATTGACATACATCATTTGAACGTATGTAAAGACTGCCTCTTTGTGTGCATTTCTGTGTACATGTTTATGGGAAGAGTTTCCATTTTGTGTCTTTCTGAACCTAATTCCTAAGGAGATTAGAAGTTGTTATTGAAAAGTTCCTTTGGGATTTATTTTCTCTGAAAAAAAAATAGAAATTTTAGAAAATATAGCTTAATTTTAAGAAATGTGTGTATGTGTTTATACACATTGCCTTTTCCCAAGATGTCATTTGGGTTTTGCCTTCAGAGCGTTTTGGGAAGAACCTGGGAAATAAAGTGGTTGGCATTCTTTTGGAATCCCTAATGTTCTTTCTCAGTGCTCAGCTGTGCCCATCCCAACTCCTGACTGCCTTTTTTCAGAGGAAGTCCCAGCTAAGTCAGTGTGATATGTGTCATAGGGGCTGAAAGTATCAGAAAACGTCACAGGTCTTTATTCCCAGGGGGAAGGGGAGACATGCCAAGTGGAGAGAGTGGTTACTTTTGCAGGACATCCACTGCCAGATCCCAACTGGGACATCTTTGAAATGTAGTGTATAGAGTCTTATCTCATAGCCCCCAGGCCATTGTCTCCTTTTCCTGAGGTTTGGCGTTAGCCTTTATTGGAATGATGTAGGGGGAGGGAACTCACAGAGAAAGAAATAGTTCATAAGAACACAGGATAAACTGGAGACGTAGATACAAAAGAAAATTTTATTCTTCCAACCCAACCATGTCAGTCTTTACCCTCTCTCTGATACCTTTTGCCCTGCACATCTACAGAGTATCTTTATCCTTACCTTTTAGCTTTGTGGCATTGTAACTTTGGCACAAACAGGCATGAATTTCAGTAGAAAGAGGCTCTATAAAACTACTATGGATTTTAAAAAAAAGTTTTGGTTCTTGTCTAACTAACTCATGTGGATTCCCTTCTTCTCCCATCTCTCAAACATGAACACATGCACATGCACACGTGCGCACACACACACACACACACACACACACACATACACACACACCCATTCCAGGTACATGTTGAAGAGGAAGAAATCTTGCATTTCAAAACTTCCATGCCACCCTACCAATAGTTGCCTGTTTCAGGTCAAGCCTTAGTGCGACTTCATAGGACCCTTCAGTAGAATAAAGGAATAAGCAAATGTCTGTTCTCATTTACATATAATATGAGAAGCAAGGTATAAAGGTCAAACCAGGTTTTTCTCCGAAGGAAGAAAGACTAAATCAAGATGATGACAATGATGGTGATGGTGATGGCAATTATATTATCCTAATCAATACTGCTACATCTTTAATATTCATTGCTATCCTAAGGTGATAGAATGCTAGGATTGAAAGGTGACCTCAGAAATCACCTGATCCTCTACTGACAAAAAGCACCGTTGGAACCTGGTTCACTTGAATTCATTGGGTACAAGGGATATCACGGAAAAGGATTTATGCTTTTTTGGTCTCTACTTTTGCACCTATCCTTTACATACCCCTTGACATGCGATTACCCAGCCTTGACTTGAACACTTGGAAGATACTAACCTCAGTGTCTCATGGGACAGCACATTCCACTTTCAGACTGCAAAAATTAGGAGGAAGTCCTTCCTTATATTGAGCAGAAGACTTTCTCTATCTAACTTCTACCCATTGATTTGAGTTCTGTCCTCTGGGCCCAAGCAAAATATCTTTGCCTCTTTTTCCATGTAATAGCCCTTAAAATATTTGAGGACACGGATCCCATCCCCCCAGGTCTTCTCTTGTCCAGGCTAAACCTCCCAGGTTCTTCTAGCCGTTCTTCATGGGACATGGTTGTCTTCTTCTAAACCCTCTAGCTCTTCAACATACCTCTTTGAAACATGTTGTTGTTTGGTTATTTCTTACTCTTCATGACCCCATATGGGGTTTTCTCGGCAAAGATAATGGAGTGGTTTACTATATTCTTCTCAAGCTCATTTTATAGATGAGAAAACTGAGGTAAACAAAGTTAAGTGACTTGTCCAGAGTCATATAGCTAGTAAGTATATGAGGCTGGATTTGAATTCTGATCTTCCTGATTCCAGGCCCAGCATTCTTTTCACTGTGACACCTAGCTGCCCTAAAATATGGAACCCATTTAAAAAGCCTCATGTAGTCCCAAACTTGTTGCTATGTGCAGTGATAATTCATGTTTATGCAGCACTTACAGGATTTGCAAAGTGCTTTCCTCACAATCAGCCAATGCAGTAGGTACAAGTCAAATTTTAAACCTTTTTATGTAGGCCTTTCTTATATCTTACCACAGTATTTCCCTCAACAGTGGGGAAAGTTTTCTATCCATTCCCATGAATAGAGCAGAGCTGCTGCTGAACTTTTAGCCAGTAAAGGTCTATCCCATATGGCAAAGATGTGTGACTGCTGGTTGGCAAATTTCTGCTTTATGTAGTTTCAACAACTGATGGCCTGGATTGCACATTCCATAGAGCTCTTAGAAAGCAGTCATTGCCCTGATCTACGTTGCAATGTATTTGCTGCTGGAGTCTGGTCAATTTGGCACATTCCTTGAGAAAGAGGTGGCTGGGTAATCTCCATCTTTCTGTAGTCCTGGTTAGTTTAACTTCCCTTCCCTTATTCTAACCATTCTGCTTCTTTTCTTTTGATATAGGTGTGTCTTGTTTATTCCTAAAGCCTCTTGTTTTCCTCATTTGACTTCCTGAGCTCAGATGGAAGACTAAGGTTTATGTTCCTTTCAGCTGAGGGCTGAATAAAAAGCTCTTGATAATCATATATGGGATGAAGAGAGTGACCAACTCCATACTTACTAGAGACCTTTTGCTGGTTGTGGTATTCTAAGGATACTCCTTCTGAACCAGCCTGGGGTGAGGCTTTGCTTAGGTTAGTTCTTAGTGGGGAGGGGAGGTGGTATCCATATCCCATTTTTATGTACCTTCAGTAGTGGAAGTTTTTGACTTGGCATCTCTTCAAGATGGATGTTATTCTGCCTCACTCATGGAAACCAAGTGACCATCCCTACTATACACAGTCATATTAACTATCCCTAGAGCTATCTGACATAGTATTTCTATAAATAAAGGGATTTAATCACATGTCTCTAGCATCCTAAGACTTGCAAAGCACTTTTCTTGCAATCTTCAGGTAGAGTAGGTAAGGCAAGTATAATTATCCTAATTTTACAGATGTTAAAATGGGGTTACAAATGGGTTATTTGTCTGATGGCAGAGTTGGGTTTTAATAGGCCTTCAAGATCATCACCAACACACAGCATCTTCTTCCTCATTTCCTGGATTCTGTCTTCTCTAGTGATCACCTGTTCTGTCATATTTTTGTTGATTCCTTTTCACCACTCAATTCCAGGCAATATAATGCTCCCCAAGGACAGCAAGTTATTGGTCCCTGAACTCACCCCATCTGTCCTTCACCTTAACTTCAAGCAATACTGCCTTGAGCAGAAGCATGTGGAATCTCTTATCTTCTAGCTCAGAGGTATCAAACACAAGGTCTAGGGCCAGGCATAACACTCTCAAGTGAGTTGTGAACAAGATTAAGATGAAATTGGGAAATATTTAACAAAATAAATAAAAAACATAGATAACATTACATTTTAAAACAATGTCAATATGCAGCCCTTAGGGATCCTTATACAGGATTTAGTGGATCTTGTTTTCATTTGAGTTTGAAACTACTGCTGTACCTATCAGAGTTCCGGTCCTCCTGTGGATCTTGTAGAGTGAAAGTATAGGATTGGAATGGGAATTTATATCAGAAAGTATGAATCAGGGACAAAGACTTTGCTGACTCTATAGGATGAACTCAGCACTGGTCACTCCTCAGTGGTACAAGGCACAGAGAGGTCTCAGGCTACTTTGCAACAACATATCCAGTCACATGATCTCCTCTCTCCTATGACCTCCACTCCCATCCCTCAGAATGGGAAGATAAGAGTAAGTGGTAGTAGAAATATTCATAGAAAAAGAGAAACACTGTAATAGACACAGTGAGGAAGGAATCTGGACATTCCTAACCCCTACAACTATGATGCTTCAATCTGATGTGGTCTAACCTGTCCCCCTTGCTTTTCTAGTTCGGGGAGTGCTAGGAGTACTAGTTCCTGAATGTTGACATTGAAAGACTTACCTCTCCTGGTTTTAGAGTCTTAGTGGATGACATGATCGGTATGGGTAGGAAGCTTTGGAATTTCCCAGGTCTACTGTTTCCTTTCTGTTTCCATAACCCAGTTACTCCACCTTCCTTGCTATACTAGAAATGCTGGATAGATTGGGTGGGCAAGAGACTGGCAGTGAAGGATGCTGGTGAGAAGAGTATTTAATAGTCCATTTGAGTAGTCATAAGGATGCCCTTAGAATGGCGGCTCTGGTGGAACTGAGATAAGAGAAGGGAGGCATTTGGGAGAATGCAATAAATATTAAAAATGCACAATTCAGTAAAATGCAGGCTAAATGTCCAGATAATGCCACCAAGTGATAGTAAGTCAAAGGGACCATCCAGAAGCCAATAATAGAGTGCTCCTGAGTTGATATCATGAAGACTTACCAAGGACTGAGACTCTGGAATAACATAAGCACTGAGTTACTTGTCCTCCATGCTTTGAAGATCGTAAGAAGGAGAAAAAAAGAGCTGGAGCTCACTGAGTACTGATTTACTATAGTGACAGATGAAAAAGAGGGTATTTTTCACAAGGAGATTCCTCCTTAAATCTTAGGGAATACCTCCTCTAGTTGATATTGAGGGACAGCATGGTGTAGTAGACAGAGGTCTGGACTTGGAGTCAGGAAGACTTGTATTTGAATTCTGACATAACTGCTTCCTAGTTGTATGCCCCTGGGCAAAACAATTTACCCTCTCTGTTCCTCAGTTTCCTCCTCTGTGACATCAGAGAGCTAGATTCTGCGTTCTCTAAGGTCATCCAGCTCCAAAACTACAATCTCATCAACTTCAGCAAATGTCTTTTGTCTGAAGACAAAGAGGTTGAGTTATTCTGCCTTTTGATTTTGCCCTCTGCAAAGTCTTTGGGACTTCATGGGATATAATTTAATGGTTCCTTGACTATTCTACTTTACATATGTATATATGTAAAGTATATGTATATATGTAAAGTGTATATATATATGTGTGTGGGGGGGAGGTTTGAGGGGATGGGAATAATCATTTCTATAGTACCTACTATGGGTCAAGGCATTGTTGCTACTCACAACAACACTGGGATAGGTGTTGCTGTTGTTATAATAATAAATTATTATTATTTTACAACTGGGAAACTGAGGTTAAGTGACTTGTCCAGTGTCACACAGCTAGTAAAGGTGAGACCAGATTTGACCCTTGCCCTCTTAATGACTCAATTTCTTCCAATGCTGAGTAAAGGGATAAATTCCCAACTTTTGTCTACTTGACAGGTATGTTTAAACTCAGGTTTTCTTGACTCCTGACCAGTGCTCTGTCATCCACTGAGGCACTTAGCTGCCTTGATCCAGATAGAATGTTCCTCTTCATTCCAGAAATTGGTTTGCCTTTTTTTTTTAAATTCCATAAATAAAATTAGCTATATATACAACATATATGTGAATATATATGTACATATATATATATATATGCACACATACATACATTCATATTTTAATTTTATCATTGCTTCAGGAGCAGAGCGTGAAAGTTTTGGGGCATTTTTTCATAAACCTTTCCTAAGAACTCTTCCAAGGTTCTTCCAGAAATGTTCTCAATTTCTGTCTTTTCCCTTCTGCCTTCTCTATTTTACCCCTCGCACATAATATTCAGGGAATTTTCTCATTGAGTAACTTTAAATATATAGTAGGGATGGGGAGAAGAAAATAATGGAGCAGTATATGAATGAATAGCAGTTGAGAATTTCCAGTGAATGCTCATATGAGAATTGTCTAGGGACTTATCTAAACAAGACATGATCTAGATGGAGAGCAGAGGGTGAAAAAAGACTTCAACTTTACCTAAGTCCCACATATTCTCAGGAAAGAGGATCTAATCACTAAGCTGCCTCAGAGGGGATTTAGAAATGGAATTTAGAGCAGGAAAAAAAAAACGTAGAAATGATCTTTCAAATCCTTTGTATAAAAAAACTGAGGCCCCAAATAATTGAACTGATTTGTTCTAAGTCCTATAGCTGGTTAGCAACAGAGTGAAGACTTGTTGTTGGACAGCTAGGTAAAACAGTGGATAGAGTGTTGGGCCTGGAATCAGGAAGACCTGAGTTCAAATTCAGCCTCAGACACTAGCTATATCACCCTGGGCAAGTCACTTAACCCAGTTTGCCTCAGTTTCCTCATCTGTAAAATGATCTAGAGAAGAAAATGGCAATCACGCTAATATTTTTGCCAAGAAAATCCCCAATGAGGTCATGAAGAGTCAGACACAACAAACAACAAAAATAACAAAGCAGAGTGAAGACTAAAACTCACATTTCCTTATTTCTATTTCAGTGTTCTTTCTACAGCACTGTGTTACCTCCTTTTAGGTTAGACTAGAAGAAGAACTTCCTCTCCTGAGGTTCATTAAGACATTGGAAGTGGTTGGGATCTCTTCTCTGGATCATTTTAAGAACAGGGTCCATCTGAGGAATCAAGGTGTGGATTTTTCAGAAAGTGAGAAGGACAGGGTGGGCTTTGTTGATTCAAGCCCCATAATGACCACCTCTGTTATTAATTCACTGGAATAATTTTTTTTTGTGACATTTGCCTTCCTAATGACTCAGTTTCTTCCTCTGCTGAGTGAAGGGATGAATTCCTGACTTGTGCCCACTTGACAGGGATGTTGCAAGCCTTGGTTAATGTCTGTAAATGTTTTTAGCTCCTCTGAGGTGTGTGTTCTGTAAATATGAGGTATTAATAGCCACAGTCAGCAATGAAACAAAACTGAATTGAACTGCAGCCATGTTCCGGGAAAGAAATACAAACAACCATAAAACACGAAGCTCATATGTGATCCATCTTATTGACCCTTCTTTAAAAAAGGCAACCTTCATCTCTGATAGTGCAAACCTGCTTCTCAGCTTCAGGACACAAGTGAAAAAATACCCAGACAACGACTTGATTTGTTTTGAACTTTTAATTTCCCATCTAATTGGTAGGATTAAAAGCACATCTGGCAAAGGCCATGCCAGAATGTTTTGTTTGCAGGGGAGTGGAAATCCAGGAAAGGAAATACTCTAAGAGGGAAGGCTTCAGAGAGAGGGTTTTGCCATCTTGGGGCCCTCATCTAGGGGGGCTAAATCAGGATGGTGTCGCAATATTATTGCACTCACAGTGCCAAATGTCTTACAGGCTTTGGTTAGAGATAGGGCTTTTCTCTGTTTTATATTTCTTCTCAGTCTTTGTTGGGGATCAATGGGAGCTTTTGCTCCACTGGGCCTAGAGAGAAGCAGCTGAGCATGCTTCTTCTGTACTTCTAGAGGGCACCCGTTGTCGCCCTACCTAGGCCTTTGTCATACAAAGGAAACAGCTTTGAGGAATGTTCACAATCCCATCCCTGTATTACCATAGCATTAACAATTTTGAGTATGGGACTACCCTTATACTTGTTCTCCACTGGCTCCTGTTACCCCCAGGCATGTTCTAGGTAGGAGGTGGAGGCAACCAGATGTTTAACTCTTATATCCTCATGAATGCTTTGGTATAAATGCAGTTTCCACTCAATCCACAGGCAAGTCATTCTCATAAGCACTAATAGGACTTACAGATGTGCTGCAAGCTGAGAATATGATGCTGAACTCCCTAATGGAATTTTTTGTAATTATCTGTTGCATGAGGGATCCTATATAAACCTACTCTGGACAGGATTTTTATTTTATTTTATTTCTAAGCCTCAAGTAGGCTTACTTTTTAAAATACTAAGCCCCTGAGTCTCCTGGAAAATTGTTGCCGCTAAGATATCTTATTGTCCTTCACTTCAGCTAGTGGTCATGATCCCATATGGAAAACTCATCATGGAGCTGAGACTGTTTCTCACTATGTGCATACAGGTAACTTGAAAAACATCTGGCAGTTCTGCAGCTTCAGGTTCATTTACAAAATATATTGAAAATAGTTTTGGGAGTTGGAAGTTTGAAATATAGCCCTCCTCAGTTACAAGGGATGGACTCGGTGAACTCCAGGGGTCTCTGCCAGCCTTACAATTCTAGCATTCTATTAACAAAGGCAGGATTGATGACCTCAACTAAACAAGCTGAGAAAATCCCCATGATGCCAGGATATTACACAGAGTTTCCAAGTGCTCCAGCCATTGCTGTTCCCACCATCTTATCCTAGGAAAGTACAAAAAGTTCAGGTTACCCTGAAGATTGCAGAACAAAAGATCTCTTGCCTTGGGTGGTAGTGGGGCAACCCACCCTATCTCTGGGGAGAGCATGCAGCATGGATATCAACAGAAAAATTCAGGTCGATAGAAATGAGTTAGACTTTGATGTAGCTCCCTCAGGCCTCTGTTTCTGGAAGGAGAGAGTGATGGGGCTTTTACTTTAATTACTTGGACCCACAGAGTGAACCGTTACCTTCTTGCAGGGGCAGTAATCCATTAGTGAGCCACTGAATTTACAATGAGACAGTGAAACATCATTTACAGTGACGAAGCTTCCTCGCAGCTTGGACCTCACAGCTTGGCTTTGGGTGTCTCTGTCTGTGGTCTGATTTCCTGGGTGAAGGGCAAGTTTCTTGATTTTATGTCCTGTCTAACCTTCAAACAGGAGGTGAACTGATAAAGTAAGAGATCTAAAAACGAAATAATCCATAACTCATTATGTTGCTCTTTCCATGGCCCCAACCCCTCCTCTTGTCCTTCACCCTTCACCAGAAACCATCTATTCTTTCACCAGGGGAATCTCTCCCTGAGAGGGACCATGGTATCAAGATGGGCTAGCAGCTTTGCCCAAGGAAAGATCTCTGTAATAAAACATATCTAATATAAGGAGACTAGACTCAAGACTATTTGATTGGAAGAATCAGAATTTATAGAATCTCCTCCTCCCTTCTTTCCCCCTTCCTTGAACCTGCTACTTTAATAATGGACTAAGGTATTAGAGGATTGCTTTTTCTACTGATTAGGGATTGGGAAATTGTGGATGGGGAATGGTATTGTGGTTTTTTGAACTGGTACTGTTAGTTCTCTGACTTCATTTCCTTTCATCAGAGTCCAAGATGACCAGAAAGATGACTTAATAATACTATTTTATTATGAAAGATTTTCTCACAAAAGAAATTATTGACCAGCTGCTTTTCATTTATAGTAAGGCCAGAATAATAAAGAAAAAAGGGGGCTCTTTTGCATGAACAAAATTGGGATAAAAAAAGAATCTAGGAAAAATATTGTCTTTGTACCAAATATTTCTGATAAGAGTATGAAAGCTAAGATATATAGGCATCTAACAGAAATAAAAATATATGAGAACAAAAGCCATACCCCAATAGATAAGTAGTCAAAGGATATGAACAAAGGTTTCTCAAAAGAGTTTTAGATGATTAACAACCAACCATATAAAAGAATAAATCCAAATAACATCATAAGAAAAATACAAGTTGAAACTCTGAGGTTTCAACTTACCCCTAGAAACCAATGATGACAAAAGAGGGAAACAGTCAATGTTGAACAGGTTGTGGAAACAAACACACACTAATTTTCTGTTATGAGTTGTGGATTAGCTCAATGCTTCTGGAAAGCAGTGTGAAATTATGCAAAGGAAGTGACCAAAATATTCATAGTCTTTGACCCAGAGACTCTATTGGAACGCATATATGTCAAGGAGGTCAATGATTAAAAAAAAAAAAAAAGGCAAGGTACTCTATATCTCCAATTATTGATTGCTGCACTTTTTGTAGTAGCTAAAAACAGGAACCAAAATAGATGTTCATTGACTGGGGAATGTCTAAACAAGTTGTGGTCTATGAATATAATGGAATATTACTGTGCTATATAAGAAATGGAGATTTCAATGAATGCAGAGAAGCATGGGAAGACTTAATGTGAACTAATGAAAAATAAAGTAAGCAGAACCAGGACAACAATGTTCATAATGGATAGAACAAAGTAAATGACAGTGTAACAATGGAAACCAAATGCTACAATGATAAAACTTGGCCCCCAAGAAGAGATGTGCAGAAGGTATTTACAGAGGGTAAGGACTGTGGGCATGGAACACTGCACTAATGGATGACTTTTCTGATGTGTTGATTAGTTTTGCTAAACCCTTCCCCCCACCCTTTATTTATTCTTTACTCTCTAAGAGGGGGAAACATATACATTGACCCATGCAGATGATATTAGAAACAAATCTATCAATACAACGAAATACAATTTATTTTTTGAAAGGGGAAATAGGCATATAAGTCAACAAAAGAAATTTAGAAAAAGGACAAAGAACTCAATAATGAAATGATTTAATCACATGCAGGGAGTTATTCTTTCACAGCCCTAATCACTGAAAAGGGGCTAGATAATGAACGAGGCGCTAAATCCATCTCCTATTATTACATTTTAAAAACAGGAAGGATTCTTGTCTCCTTGAGATAACTTAAGTGTGGTCCTACTGGAAGGCAGGAGATGGATTAGAGGAGGAGTTTTCGAAACTTATAGTGGAAAGCTGTCCCTTCCACCTACCTGTGGCTTTTAGTATATGTCCGCTACTATCAAAGGTACTGTCCAAAAGAAATGAAAGAGTATTGTTCCTTTTGTGAATAGATACCTTGTTTTTATTACATAAACTGGGTGTATGATTTCACTGGCATAGGGAAATTCCAGGGAGGAAACTTATTGTACCACTACGGGTTGTCACCTGCTTTGTAGCACTACAAGTGACTTTCCCATGGTCACACAGCCAGCATATGTCAGAGGCAGGACTTAAACCCAGGTCCTGACTCTGAAACTAGCTCTCTATATACCATATCTGCCTATTTACCATATCTCCACTATACCATGCTGCTCGTTATTTTGTTAAATGTTAGAAATAAATCATGAATTTGTGACAGAAACAAAAGTAGAGCTTGTTGTCAATAATTTTAAATAATTACTTAATATTAATAATTTTACCAAAACACAAAGATCATCCTTATACTTTCTCAAAGGAACATCTATAGTCTAGAATTCTTTAAGAATCTCCAGATTAGATAATACCAATATTACAGAAATAGTATTCCAAAAATACTGACAGGACTACCTCTTTTGTTATCATTAAGTACATCCAGGGGAAGGTTAGATCTGGACCTTAGGGTCTAAGTAAGATAGGCCAGCACATCAGGAGCCTATGGATTCTGACCGTGGATGATGCACGTGTCAGGTTATAACCCTCTCCTGGGCTTGAGAGGTCTGATCTTGGTGGAATGACTCAGTATGCTCCTATTCTTCCTGGTCCACAGGCAAAGGAGAGAGGTTCAATGCCTTTTTACCAAGATTGAAGTAATTCTGCTCAAGCAACTTGGGGAGTTTTCTCTTCTGCCATGAGGGGGACCAAGATAAAAGCATCTAGAACATATACGCCATATGTCAGTAATGGGAGAGACATTGCCAGGAAAGTCCTTCTGAGCGTCTGCTTAAACCTGCCCATTTTCCCAGCATGTAAGAACAAGTTCAGCACCAAGTAGGTACAGGCAGTTGCCACAGAAGCAGGTGAAACTTTGGGATGGAGTTGGGTGGGGTGAGGACAGGCAGGCACATTTAGCATGTCTTTCTTTAGGTTTGTCTAGTCTTTTCTGGCATTTTGAATGTTTTGTTAGATAAAAAGGAAATGGCATTTATGGAGGAAAAGGAATCATCCTCCGCCCTCCTTCTCTTCTTATGAAGGGACTGAGAAAGACTTTTGATGAATGTGATGTATGTAAGCTATTTAAAAGAATTTAATTTTCTAGCTTAGATTCCTTTATCTTCTTGTTACCAAAACTGATTGTGTTCTGCCAAGGGGTATCCACACACTCTCAGAACAGTGCTCGTATTCTTCAGTAGAATTAGTCTGGTAAACTCTTTTGACCATTGGCAAGACAGCATCTTGGCAAGTAGTACCCACTAAATCACAGAAATAGAGATTTCTTTTTGAGAAACAGGGGTGCATGTTTATTTAACATGTACAATATTAAAATATAACTCCTAGGGTACCCAAACAAATACACTCATGCTGAAAAAGGTACCCTAGGTTCAAGGCATTCTTTGAATCTATCAGTTGAAATCATAGCTCTGCAATCCCCCACTGATGTGTTTATTTTTTAATATTCAGCCAAAGTATATAATTTTATTGTTGTTGTTCAGTCATTTCAGTCATGTCTGACTCTTTGTGCCCCCATTTGGGGTTTTCTTGACAAAGATACTTGGAGTGGTTTCCTTCTCCAGCTCATTTTAAAGATGAAGAAAAAGAGGTAAACAGAGTTAAGTGAACTTCCCAGGATCACACAGCTAGTAAGTGTCTTAAGGCCAAATTTGAGCTCAGGTCTGCCTGACTCCTGGCTCTCTGTGCCACCTAGTTGCCCAAAGTATATAATTAGTTCAAAGTAAAAACACAGAAAGAAAAATTGCAATAGAGCACTCCTCCCATAAAGTTGGGACATACTTTCCTATCAATACACAGATCATCACCAGGAACAGCAAATGCACATAAGGAAGTACATGAAGTTCTTTTGGAAAACAGTTCTGAAACCTGCAGACCTTCGGTCTGTCTTTAACTTACTTCCGGCTCGCCAGAAGAAAAATATTTCCCCAAAGCTTCTACCTCACATAGTCTTAGAACTAAGTCCCTTTATATTTACCAACTCCTATTTGCCAACCTGCACCCCTTCAAAATCGTTTTAAGGGCTGCCTTTCAACATATCATCAAGAGCTCTTTGGAACTAAGGTCCCACAGTCTTCCTCAGCCCGAGATCCTTTGTATCTCCCATGCAGCTACCAGGTTGAAATGAAAGGAAAACATGACCCAGTGGATTCTGGAACAGACCAGTGAAGCAGGGCCTAAGAAGTGAATTTCCATCTTATCGTCCTAAGTATGTGACCTGAATTTCTTTATCAGGCACAGGGTAATAACTGAGGAAGGTGGAATGAATGATATTTTGTTTGGGGGCCTTGTAGAAACATGACTGACTGACTTTACTGTCTTTACTGAACCACCTACTGAGAGCTTCATAGTTTTATCCAATTCATCAAATAAAATCTTTATTGATTACTATTACCATCGTAATCAGCAACAGCATAGTTCATACTTATGTAGAGTTAAGCTTTGTAAAGTACTTATAAATCTTATTTAATCCTCACAACAGTTCTGGGAGGTGGGTGCTATTATTTCTGAGATGACAAAAGTGAGTATTTTATATCACAGGTATTCACTGACTTTCCCAGAGTCACATAGCTGCTAAGTATCTGAGGAAAGATTTGAACCCTTATCTTGGGAGAATATCAATTGGCCTCAGTGTTATATGTAGGTGGAAGAATTATGGAATTAATGATAAAGCATTCTATAATCTGAGGTGCTAACTAAAAATGTGAAGTGATCTGTAGTCATCTCTTTCACATTGCAACTTTCTCCATTGTAACTTTGATATATCACAAGTCGGCATAAGAAATTAAGTGGGAATTTTGAGGGAGTTTTGCAGAAGCCACAGAGGCTACAGAAAGGGCAGGAGATGATACAGTAAAAACTTAGAAACTCAGAAATGCATAAAATATATGTACACTATTGTATAATGTCAACATATTTTATCTTTTAGTACCATAATAATTCAGACTTCTGATATGAAGGGAGGGTCAAGAAATTTTACGTGAATTTTTCAGATCACAGGGGCACCACTCCCTTAACTCCCACAATATGGAAGGGATAATTGTATTTGGGTGTTCAGTGGCACCATCAAACAAAATTGACTAAGGACTTTTTCTCCATTCAGAGATTAGGACTTGATACTGGTTTGGGGGAGATAGAAACAGTCCTTGACCTTAAGAAAAATTTAATTTGAAGGGAAAGAGGTCAAATGGTCATATCTGTCAGCATATTTAGAATGCTCAAATGTGAGAGATAGCAGGGATCCTAGCAATCATTTACAGTGGAGGAATGAAGATTCAGAAAAGGTAAGTAACTTGTTCATAGTCATCTAATGAATTGGTGGCACAGTCAGGGCTAGAATTCAGGTCCTCTGATTCAACTAAGTATTGTTTTCATTAACAACACGAGTCAAATAAATACACGTACAAAAGTATACACACGCCCAAGTACCCAAGTCAATGTAGCAAACATCTTTTATTAAGTCATCACTCTCTACACATCAGAAATATGGCTTAGAAGCCAAATGTGATTTTAGGCTGCCTGTATTGAGCTGTCGTGTCCAGAGATGAGCATCCCACTGTATTCTGCTCTCATCAAAGCACATCTGCAGTATTGTACATAGTCTGGGGCATAGCATTTTAGGAAAGACATTGACAAGCTAGAACAGGACAGCTAGGATGGCAAGGGGGACTCCGAACCATTATCTACGGGGATCTGTTCAAAGAACCAGAAATATTTGGTCTGGAAAAAAGAGGATAATAAGTTAACAGAGGTGTTATTGTTGCTGTCAGATTTCTGAAGGGCTGTCATGGTAAGGGTATTCTACCTATTTTACTCGGCTCTGGAAGGTAGAATTAGGAATGGTAGATGGAAGCTATGAAACCTGTGTGGTTTTTCATCTTTTGCCTTTGTTATAATGGGAAAATGAGTTGGTTTGAGGTTATGATTTGTGATCTATCTGGATCATGCATCCATCCATCCATCCATATACATATGCATATATATACATATATATATGTATTGCCTAGGAAATACTTCACATGGCTATTTTATCTTCTGTCTTATAAAGGATGTAATATTTACCATTATGTAGCCATTCTAGTTCAAAAGAACCTTTGAGTTCATCTAAGCTTACTCTCTCATTTTACAGATGAGATAACTGTGGCCCGAAAAGGTTAAGTGACTTTCCTAAGGTCACACAGATGGTTAATAGCAGAGCAGTAGCTGGGAACCGAGCACAGTATGTTTAATATAGTGAACACTTAGTAAGTTCTTGCTGATTTGAATTGAATCTGCCTATGTGTAATCTAATACCTTTATCACTATACTGCCCAGGCCTATTAACAACCATGTTTTTTATCCCCAGATCATCTAAATTCAATCTCTACTCATCTGATGTAATCTGACCCTTGGGTCAGCATAACAATAGGAATTGAGTCTTTGCTACTTCTGAGATATATTAAAAAGTCTCCAGTTTGCTTTTTGTTCTCCCTCAGTGATGGGAATTCTAAGGAAACAGAAAACCTAGCCCTCCAAAGGAGTCCGTTTGTAGTTTGATTAAGAAACTGCCACCATTTCAGAAATGCTGTATAAGTTGACCCAATTATTGCACTTATCCTTGAATGTTTTCCTCTACTATTTCTGGTGGCCTGAGAACCTTCCCCTTTGCTAATTCTTCCAGATATTTAAGAATACCACTTTAAAAAATCCCCTGTAAATATCGTCTTGTCCTAGGACAGGATAGCTTCCCTAAAGCAAGCTGGACAAATGCCCAAGAATACTAATACTTGAGAAAGAGATCCCAGGGTTTCAAGCTACTGCTGATCTTGGGAAATATGCAAAAAGCATAGGTACTCCCACTCTCAAGAGGACTGTTTCTTGACTGCCTACTTTGAACAATCTCATCTTGCATTCACCTCTTGATTGGGTACCCAGTTTCTCTATTGTTGGAATAGCGACAGCTCAGTTTTGTGAAACATTTTCAGTGTCTGCTTTGTTGCAATTATATGTGTGTATATGTACACACACTATATACATATATGCATATATGTATTGTGTAATATATAGGTATATGTGTATGCTTCTATGTGTGTATATATTTACACACATACACACACAGAGTCTCCTCCATGGCAGGCTCAAATAGTTTCTAAAAGGTGGTCGGTCAGGGTTAATTTCTACAGAGCAGTCCTTCTGTCAACAGAACCAACGTATCCTCCATTTTTCTAACCAGATTTTTCACTGCTACCTGGGTAGGAATCTAGCCATTAATTTGATACTTCTCTGTATGTTTCAACTTCATTATTTGTAAATCAGGGGGGAAATGTTAGTAAAAGGAAGAAATGTAAGGGGAAAGGGGTGTCAGCTCACCTGGCACACCTTACTTTAGGTCTTCAGTGGAAAAATCCCCTTCCTTTCCTACCAACTTTTCCCTCTATGCCCACTATCCAGTATTAACTGAAACTCTAGAATAACCAGACTTTGCAGACCCTTTGTGCAGGTTTTCTTGTGACTGCAGGGTAACTACAGCAAATTCCCATAGCATCCACCCCCCCTATCCAGCGACTAGTGAGGCAAAAGTTATCCCATGGCTAGGAGACACCTAGTCATGAGATCCCAATTCTAGGATACACAGCTTTCCGAGCTCCCTGAGAAAGGAGCAAGGTTGTTTTCTATTTTTCTGTACTACTAAGGAGGATTTTAGAAATTCTGATACAGGAGACCTAGAAAGAAAAATATTAGCTATTACAGTACAAATATCTCTGTCCTGAAAGAAAATGTTAATTTCACCTCAAATCAAATGTTGACACTTAACTGCTAAAGAAGGTGTGTCATATGGAAAAGCAGAGATCTCGGGCTCAAGAGAAGGAACGTTGGATTGCATCCTCGTAGTCCGAATGCTGGTTGGTTCAGAAACTGAACTGCTTTCACTTGAGTTTTTTCTTCCTCTAAATTTACTGTTTATGAATTGGAATATTATTCTTTTTCATGGTGAACCCAGCACTTTTAATCTCTCTGTGTCACCCTGCCCAACAGGGGAACAAGTTACTTTGTGGTACACTATGTCTGCTGGCAGCAGCAGGATCCCCATATTGTCAAAGTTGGCAGGAATTCAGATACCTCCAACATCTGCCGGGGGGCCGTGGGATTCGGTTTGGAGAAGTGGGAGAGAGGAACCGGTCCAGGATATGGACTGGGAGAAAGTGAGGTACCCAGATGGAAGGAGATTTGCA